>NW_028176484.1:0-12500 GCF_949987555.1 Borostomias antarcticus
CCTCCGACCGCAGGACGCTGCCCATCTTTGCCGCAGGCTCAAAACTGTGAGTGTGTGAGTGTGGTGTGTGTGTGTGTGTGAGTGTGGTGTGTGTCTGTGTGTGTGTGTGTGTGTGTGTGTGTGTGTGTGTGTGTGTGTGTGTGTGTGTGTGTGTGTGTGTGTGTGAGTGTGTGTGAGTGTGTACGACCCTGACCCTTCCTCTTAGCTCTTATGGTATCTTGCTGTTTTTGCACGTTGGCTGTAGCACCAGCTCGGGGGGGGGGTCGAGCGTCTGGGGATCGAGAGGTCAGAAGTGTCCCTGAGCCCCAAAACCCCTCATGCTGTCCCCTCACAGCTAGAAGGTCTCCGGGTCTTTCTGGGCGGAGTTTGCATGTTCTCCCCCGTGTTCGCAAGGGTTTTTCCTCCCAAAATAACCCGATATGAAAAACATGCAGAAAAAACAGATGCTCTTCAGTCCGGTTCCTGACCAAGACTTGGACTGAGAACTTGGTCCCCTGGCACCATGAACGATGGCTGCCCGCCGTTTGGGGCGGCTGTAGCTCAGTTGGTAGAGCGGGTCGTCCAATCGTAGGGTCGGCGGTTCGAATCCCGGCTCCTCCTGATGACATGTCGAAGTGTCCTTGGGCAAAGACACTGAACCCCAAATTGCTCTCAATGAGCAGGTTAGCACCTTGTATGGCAGCTGCCGCCATTGGTGTGTGAATGTGTGTGTGAATGGGTGAATGAGAGGCCTTCATTGTAAAGCTCTTTGGATAAAAGCGCTATATGAGTCCAGTCCGTTTACCATTTACCATGTTCCTGAGGAGGACTGTCTGGATGGGGAAAATGTAGGAGGCAATTTCCACCGGTGACCCCCGAAGTTGTGTGTGTGTGTTGTGTGTGTGTTGTGCGCTATGTCGCCACTCACTGTGTGTAACGCGAGTGTCACCGTGTGGCCAATTAAAGACTCCCTCCCCTCGGTTCCTGTAATTGTAATTATGTAATTAGAAGCTCTAAATCACTTGCATGGGTGTCACGGGGGGGAGGGGTGAGGAAGTGAAACTGACTAACCAGGGCCCCAGTAGGGAGGGGGGCCCTTGAAAATCCTGGTATTTGTTAGGATTGACAGGGCTGCCAAGTCTCACGCATTGAGTCGGGGGGGCGGAGCCGTCTCAGGGGGGAGGGGTGCTTGTGACTAAGTGAAAAAATCTCAGGGGGGGGGGGCACAGAGATTGTTAGGGCCCAGAATTTTGTGGAACGCCCCTGGTCACTTGCTTAGAAAGAAGATGCATCTGTGAGTTCTATAGTAAATGGACGGCACTTATATAGCGCTTTTCCACCTTCCACCAGCACTCAAAGCACTTTACAATGGCCTCTCATTCACCCATTCACACACACATTCACACACCAATGGCGGTAGCTGCCATGCAAGGTGCTAACCTGCTCATTGAGAGCAATTTGGGGTTAGGTGTCTTGCTCAAGGACACTTCGACATGTGGACAGTCGGAGCTGGGATTCAAACCACTGACCCTTCGATCACTGAACGACCCGCTCTACCAACTGAGCTACAGCCGCCCCTGTAGTACACTTGACTACCTTTACAGTACATGAAAGTGTCTGCTAAATAGCTGTTATGTAATAATGTAATATACATGTATGTTGTTTTATTTTTTCTCAGGAGTATTGGTGTGATAACTTACATATTGTGAGTATAAAGCAAGAAAAAAAAAAAAGTATTTAATTCAAAAATGTTTGCTAGCTGCACATACCCACTAAACCCCCCCCCCCATTCTACAGGTTGAGTGGTATGTCCCCCTTCCAAGGAGACAACGACGAGGAGACGCTACGCAACATCGTGGGGATGATCTACGATTTCGAGGAGCTCTATTTCAGCCAAACTAGCGCCATGGCCAAAGACTTTATAGAGAAGCTGCTGGTTAAAGAGCCAATGTAATCAGACATCCTCTCATGCACTGTACTATTGGCTATTATCTGCTGTGTAGGGCTGCACAATTATGACAAAAGATAATAATTGCGATTATTTGCTTCAAAATGCTAAATGCGATTAATAATTGTGATTAATATTTAATATATAATATTAATATATAATAACCAAAATGCTCCCAAATCACGGACGTTGATCCCTTTCTTGCTACTAACTCACTGACCTCGTTTTCGCTCATTTTCTCACTACTCACGGCTGCGGGTACTCTTGTGACACTTGTCTTGCCCTACTGCTATCTGTCTTCTCAGTGAAATTGCTGCGCACAGCGCACTCAGCGGGAACGCATGTGATTGGTCAGACAGCATAAGCGCCTGTGATTCATCCGTGTAGTCCTAGCACACTCAATTCAAAGCAAAATTATTAATCAATTAATTGCGGCCTTTTGCGATTAGTTAATTGTGGAGGTCATAATCGCGATTTCGATTAATTCACGATTAATTGTGCAGCCCTAGCGCTGTGTTATTTGGTCAGGATGTGTTTTGATGTTCTGTGTTCAACTGTGCGAGAATGACAGCAGATTAATGTTTAATATTCTGTGTTCAACAGTGAGAGAATGACAGCAGAAGAAAGTTTTCTTCACCCCTGGATCAAGGTGAGGCAGGAGAGAATTATCTTTAATACAATATTGTCATGATCCGGGACTGGGAGTGGCTTGGTGTTTCAACATAACAACAACAACATAACAACAACAACATAACAACAACATTCTCCCGTGTGCTTCCAGCCCCTCACGCGCTCTCAGGCAGCGAACAGGAGCCGTTCATCCATCAATATGAAGAACTTCAAGAAGTTCAACGCCAGGAGGAAATGGAAGGCGAGTTGTTGTCGTCGTTCCTCTTTCTTCACCTTCGAAGGTCGTTGTTACATCAGAGCTCCCATTCTAGAGACATGGGAAGTCCATATAAGGCATTTCCTCCTTTAGAAGTGGTCCTACAGGATCCGGAGTATCAAGGCATGGCAGGTTTATTTGTAGAGCACATTTCAGCAACAAGGCAATTCAAAGTGCTTTACATGAGACGTTCAAAGCATACAGACAAGGGAGTGAGGGTGACCTCTGCTGGTGCTGTTTGGGATTGCAACCCCACCACCATGCATTTGTTAGGACTTCAATGCCTCGTCACAATCTGATTGAATCCAGACTCCTCCCCCTTCTGCTATCTGCCTGTTACCGTTTTCAAAGTTCCCTTTATTATGCGAAACAACAACCTCCGAGCTAGCAACCTACGCACCAGTTTTGATGAAGATTTGCATTCCCGTCTCCATGTCCAAATGCTCCACCAAAACAAGTTCTCCTCTACACTATTTTGCAAGGGCACCATCGCTGCATCAGGGGCTTAGCTCCGCCCAAGACGAGTGTGATTGGTTTAAAGAAATACAGCTTTTTTTTTACCCTTATCTCCAAATGGCAGTGAGTGCAGCCAGACCTTTCTCCAGCGCTGGCACAGCGTAAACAAAGTGTGGAGATGGAGGTCTGGCTATACGACTAGGCCTTCAAAAACAATAATAGTAGTACTAGTACTTTATTTATATGTATTCACCGGTGTCTCTCTCTCTTTCTCTCTCTCTCTCTCCCTCTTTCTCTCTCTAGATGACCTACAACATGGTCTGGGCTTGTAACAGATTATTTCGCCTATGTAACACCAGAGACAAGGAGGACAAGGAACTGGTGAGAGACGGGGTTGAGAGGTAGAGACAGGGTTGATGGGTAGAGACAGGGTTGATAGTTAGAGACAGGGTTGATGGGTAGAGACAGGGTTGATGGGTAGAGACAGGGTTGATGGGTAGAGACAGGGTTGATGGGTAGAGACAGGGTTGATGGGTAGAGACAGGGTTGATAGGTAGAGACAGGGTTGATGGGTAGAGACAGGGTTGATAGTTAGAGACAGGGTTGATGTGTAGAGACAGGGTTGATGGGTAGAGACAGGGTTGATGGGTAGAGACAGGGTTGATGGGTAGAGACAGGGTTGATGGGTAGAGACAGGGTTGATGTGTAGAGACAGGGTTGATGGGTAGAGACAGGGTTGATGTGTAGAGACAGGGTTGAGAGGTAGAGACAGGGTTGATGGGTAGAGACAGGGTTGATGGGTAGAGACAGGGTTGAGAGGTAGAGACAGGGTTGATGGGTAGAGACAGGGTTGATGGGTAGAGACAGGGTTGATAGTTAGAGACAGGGTTGATAGTTAGAGACAGGGTTGATGGGTAGAGACAGGGTTGAGAGGTAGAGACAGGGTTGATGGGTAGAGACAGGGTTGATGGGTAGAGACAGGGTTGAGAGGTAGAGACAGGGTTGATATGTAGAGACAGGGTTGATGGGTAGAGACAGGGTTGATGGGTAGAGACAGGGTTGATGGGTAGAGACAGGGTTGATGGGTAGAGACAGGGTTGATGGGTAGAGACAGGGTTGATGGGTAGAGACGGGGTTGATGGGTAGAGACGGGGTTGATGGGTAGAGACGGGGTTGATGGGTAGAGACAGGGTTGATGGGTAGAGACAGGGTTGAGAGGTAGAGACAGGGTTGATGGGTAGAGACAGGGTTGATGGGTAGAGACAGGGTTGATGGGTAGAGACAGGGTTGATGGATAGAGACAGGGTTGATGGGTAGAGACAGGGTTGATGTGTAGAGACAGGGTTGATGGGTAGAGACAGGGTTGATAGTTAGAGACAGGGTTGATGGGTAGAGACAGGGTTGATGGGTAGAGACAGGGTTGATAGTTAGAGACAGGGTTGATGGGTAGAGACAGGGTTGATGGGTAGAGACAGGGTTGAGAGGTAGAGACAGGGTTGATGGGTAGAGACAGGGTTGATGGGTAGAGACAGGGTTGAGAGGTAGAGACAGGGTTGATATGTAGAGACAGGGTTGATATGTAGAGACAGGGTTGATGGGTAGAGACAGGGTTGAGAGGTAGAGACAGGGTTGATGGGTAGAGACAGGGTTGATGGGTAGAGACAGGGTTGATGGGTAGAGACAGGGTTGATAGTTAGAGACAGGGTTGATGGGTAGAGACAGGGTTGATAGGTAGAGACAGGGTTGATGGGTAGAGACAGGGTTGATGGGTAGAGACAGGGTTGATAGTTAGAGACAGGGTTGATAGTTAGAGACGGGGTTGATGGGTAGAGACAGGGTTGATGGGTAGAGACAGGGTTGATAGTTAGAGACGGGGTTGATGGGTAGAGACA
Organism: Borostomias antarcticus; assembly: GCF_949987555.1. Lineage (NCBI taxonomy): Eukaryota > Metazoa > Chordata > Actinopteri > Stomiiformes > Stomiidae > Borostomias > Borostomias antarcticus. The sequence continues at coordinate 5,162 of NW_028176484.1, forward strand.
GGGTTGATGGGTAGAGACAGGGTTGATGGGTAGAGACAGGGTTGATGGGTAGAGACAGGGTTGATAGGTAGAGACAGGGTTGATGGGTAGAGACAGGGTTGAGAGGTAGAGACAGGGTTGATGGGTAGAGACAGGGTTGATGGGTAGAGACAGGGTTGATGGGTAGAGACGGGGTTGATGGGTAGAGACGGGGTTGATGGGTAGAGACAGGGTTGATATGTAGAGACGGGGTTGATATGTAGAGACGGGGTTGATGGGTAGAGACAGGGTTGATGGGTAGAGACAGGGTTGATGGGTAGAGACAGGGTTGATGGGTAGAGACAGGGTTGATAGGTAGAGACAGGGTTGAGAGGTAGAGACAGGGTTGATGGGTAGAGACAGGGTTGATGGGTAGAGACAGGGTTGATAAGTAGAGACAGGGTTGATAAGTAGAGACAGGGTTGATAAGTAGAGACAGGGTTGATAAGTAGAGACAGGGTTGAGAGGTAGAGACAGGGTTGATGGGTAGAGACAGGGTTGATATTTAGAGACAGGGTTGATGGGTAGAGACAGGGTTGAGAGGTAGAGACAGGGTTGATAGGTAGAGACAGGGTTGATGGGTAGAGACAGGGTTGATGGGTAGAGACAGGGTTGATGTGTAGAGACGGGGTTGATGGGTAGAGACAGGGTTGTTGGGTAGAGACAGGGTTGAGAGGTAGAGACAGGGTTGATGGGTAGAGACAGGGTTGATGGGTAGAGACAGGGTTGATAAGTAGAGACAGGGTTGATGGGTAGAGACAGGGTTGATGGGTAGAGACAGGGTTGAGAGGTAGAGACAGGGTTGATATGTAGAGACAGGGTTGATGGGTAGAGACAGGGTTGATATTTAGAGACAGGGTTGATGGGTAGAGACAGGGTTGATAGGTAGAGACAGGGTTGATGGGTAGAGACAGGGTTGAGAGGTAGAGACAGGGTTGATGGGTAGAGACAGGGTTGAGAGGTAGAGACAGGGTTGATGGGTAGAGACAGGGTTGAGAGGTAGAGACAGGGTTGAGAGGTAGAGACAGGGTTGATGGGTAGAGACAGGGTTGATGGGTAGAGACAGGGTTGAGGGGTAGAGACAGGGTTGAGAGGTAGAGACAGGGTTGAGAGGTAGAGACAGGGTTGATAAGTAGAGACAGGGTTGATAAGTAGAGACAGGGTTGATAAGTAGAGACAGGGTTGATAAGTAGAGACAGGGTTGATAAGTAGAGACAGGGTTGATGGGTAGAGACAGGGTTGATATTTAGAGACAGGGTTGATGGGTAGAGACAGGGTTGATAGGTAGAGACAGGGTTGATGGGTAGAGACAGGGTTGAGAGGTAGAGACAGGGTTGATGGGTAGAGACAGGGTTGATGGGTAGAGACAGGGTTGAGGGGTAGAGACAGGGTTGAGAGGTAGAGACAGGGTTGATGGGTAGAGACAGGGTTGATGGGTAGAGACAGGGTTGATGGGTAGAGACAGGGTTGATGGGTAGAGACAGGGTTGCTGGGTAGAGACAGGGTTGATGGGTAGAGACAGGGTTGATGGGTAGAGACAGGGTTGATGGGTAGAGACAGGGTTGCTGGGTAGAGACAGGGTTGATAAGTAGAGACAGGGTTGATGGGTAGAGACAGGGTTGATGGGTAGAGACAGGGTTGAGAGGTAGAGACAGGGTTGATGGGTAGAGACAGGGTTGATGGGTAGAGACAGGGTTGAGAGGTAGAGACAGGGTTGATGGGTAGAGACAGGGTTGATGGGTAGAGACAGGGTTGAGAGGTAGAGACAGGGTTGATGGGTAGAGACAGGGTTGATGGGTAGAGACAGGGTTGATATGTAGAGACAGGGTTGATGGGTAGAGACAGGGTTGATGGGTAGAGACAGGGTTGAGAGGTAGAGACAGGGTTGATGGGTAGAGACAGGGTTGATGGGTAGAGACGGGGTTGATGGGTAGAGACGGGGTTGATGGGTAGAGACGGGGTTGATGGGTAGAGACAGGGTTGATGGGTAGAGACAGGGTTGATGGGTAGAGACAGGGTTGATGGGTAGAGACAGGGTTGATGGGTAGAGACAGGGTTGATGGGTAGAGACAGGGTTGATATGTAGAGACAGGGTTGATGGGTAGAGACGGGGTTGATGGGTAGAGACAGGGTTGATGGGTAGAGACGGGGTTGATGTGTAGAGACGGGGTAGATGGGTAGAGACGGGGTTGATGGGTAGAGACGGGGTTGATGGGTAGAGACGGGGTTGATGGGTAGAGACGGGGTTGATGGGTAGAGACGGGGTTGATGGGTAGAGACGGGGTTGATAGGTAGAGACGGGGTTGATGTGTAGAGACAGGGTTGATGGGTAGAGACAGGGTTGATGGGTAGAGACAGGGTTGATGGGTAGAGACAGGGTTGAGAGGTAGAGACAGGGTTGATGTGTAGAGACAGGGTTGATGGGTAGAGACAGGGTTGATGGGTAGAGACAGGGTTGATGGGTAGAGACAGGGTAGATGGGTAGAGACAGGGTTGATATGTAAAGAATGTCCAGTAAAAAAATATCTTGCTTTTGCTAGAACATGCTTTCATAAAGCCTTTGGTCCACCTAGAAGTTTCCAGTGTCACAAAGAACGGCAGTTCTGCCTATTTGCCTGTTTTTCATTTGCCTATGTTGTGTGTTAGTGTGTGTGTGTGTGTGTGTGTGCGTGTGTGTGCGTGCGTGTGTGTCTCCCTGTCTCACTCTCCTCTCCACCCACCAGAGACAGTGCGAGAGTGACCAGGAGGACACAGAGACCAAGCCCGCCTCTCTGATTCGCAGACGACTCAGCAGCAGTTCCTGAGTATGACCACCAGGGGGCATTCAGACCCACACAGAGACCATCAGCGTCCAGGGATTGCCTCGCTGTCCCACCTCGGAAGAGAGATGCTTCTCGCTAAAGATGCAGCCTTCAACCACACAGAGTCACACAGTAATTGACAACGGGACTATTATGTTGCGGTCCCCTCAGTATGTGCAGGCAGAGTTTTACGTTTGGCTGCTGAAAGATACGAATAAGGTTAAGATTTAAGGACTGTGTCCTAAATATAATGGATGCTACATAACAGAACATGTAGCTTACAGCTAAATGACACCAGAGGTTGTGGGCATTTAAGAGAAGCCACATTTGAAGACCCGATACAATGGACATAGAATCATCTCTGAAAACATTTATAGGATTTTGACAATAATTTTGTGTATGAGATTAACCCCTCGTGTCTTGTACGGTAGATACAGGAGGAGCCAGGAGAGGAGAGGATTGTGTCCCCTGGCAGTTGGAGGTTTAAGCTAAGGTTTAGGCTAACTACTAGATAGATAGACAGACAGACAGACAGACAGACCTATCTAGCTAGCTAGCTATCTACATTCAGTAGCCTAAAACCTCCAACATGGCCGACTGATGACAGACTGTGAAAACCCTTGCCTCTGTGCGATATATCGGATGAAGGATGTAGAAATATGCAATGTATGCTGTTAACTTGCTATAACCAATAAGTAGATGTAGCATTTTGTCATGTATTGTCACTCAGTGCCTTTTAGAATTTTAACAACTTTAAAGTACTTAAGAAGATATCGATATGTAAACGGTTTTGAAGGTTTACTGGGATCTGCTGGGTCGCCCTTACAGCCCAACCGAAGGCCTTACAAAAGAAGGTGCCAAATCTTAAAATGAGAGTTGTGTGTGTGAGACGTGTAAATGATGCATTGTCGTATGTTGTGCGCCGTGCCTTTGTAACCGAGTGATGAGGTGTCCTTGTGAGTATCAGGCAGTGGTAGCGAGTGATTGGTTAAACTCACTCCTCAGGAGCGCTGACAGTCCCTCCAAGAGATGTTCCTATTAGCTCAGCTGGTAGCGTCCCTCCAAGAGATGTCCCTATTGGCTCAGCTGGTAGCGTCTCTCCAAGAGACGTCCCTATTGGCTCAGCTGGTAGCTTCCCTCCAAGAGACGTCCCAATTGGCTCAGCTGGTAGCGTCCCTCCAAGAGACGTCCCTATTGGCTCACCTGGTAGCGTCTCCACCTCACTAGTGGGAGAGCGGGGGTCTGAATCCCTGGGAAAGCCCCTAACACCGGCTACACCTTCATTTGACCGCTTTTAAATATATTTTTAAGGCATTTCTGCTTTATTATGATAGGACAGTGTAGGTGACAGACAGGAAAGGTGGGAGAGAGAGAGAGGGAGCGGAAGACATGCAGCCGAGGGCAGGGGGCCGGATTTGAACCCACGCCGCTGCGGTAAGGACTAGCCTTTACATGGTAAGCGCTCCAGCCCGTTGAGCTACCGGGGTGTCCAAACTGTGTCCAAACTGTTACAACTACCATTCTGTCAAAGGACATCAACCTTCCTCAAACTGTAGTTATTCCAACCTCTCCGTAGATATTTGCATTTGAAGTACCTTAAAGTAACTTTATATAATTTCGACAATCAGGCCACCCTTCAAACTACATACAGTCTATTCTTATTTGATGGAGAGACAGGTTTATCTGTTGTTCTATACAGTAGTAACCCATGCATTTCAGCATGGCCAAGGTGGGATTCGAACCCTGGTCTCCCGTGAGACAGACACGGTTTTAACCAGCCACGCTGATGAAAAGCCAGCCCTTCATTGACGGTATTCACACTGTGGGAGTGAGTCCAACCAACAACTCACTACCTTCTCACTCAGGACTCATGAGAACTCTGTTTCAATCGGTTACACAAGTACATAATAACCAGGGATGTGTGACAAATGCATTATAAACCCACAAACTCACCTGAAGAACCTTTCATCAAGTTACACTTTACATAAACACCATGTTTACACATACAAATTATTACTCCAACCATCACCTCACAAAAAATGCAGCTGCAAAACAGCTGAGTTTTTATGAAATGGTATTAGCCTGTTTACATGTTGCTCATGTATTTTGTACTGTAGCTCTTAAGCCCTGTTTGAGCTGTCATTTCCCTGTTGGTCAAAGGCTAATAAATGAGTTAAAAACATTACTGCTAAACATTTCAATCTTTTGGTAAAGCTACAAGTCACTGTTGTCTCATATTTTAGAAGAAATTAATTCTGAATGTTCAGCTGGCCACTGTCTAAATGATAAGTTGTGTGAATTGTGTGATGTATAATAAAACTGTATTAGCACAAGAAAACGTTTAGGCTGCTTTCCTTAGACTGCCAACCAGCACCCTGTGAGTTATCAGTTTCAATAAGCATATTTGAGGCATGAGGAGATGGTCAGTGAAGCGGCGCCAGTGTGGCGGAAAACCAGTGGACCAACCAAACTTTTTTTCAGGTTAAACATTACCATAATCGCATTTTAAACTTCACTGAATTGTGCTTTTGAAGATATTAATAGGATATTAGTATTTCAGAATGTTCACTAGAAAATGAATGATTAGCCCAAGACTGTATTCTCCAACACTACCATCATGCATTGCGATTCGAACAAACGCTTAGTACAGTACACTATCATAACAGTTGAGTTTTGCTTTTCATCTCATGTTATCTGAGTGTTTCGCACAGTGATATGTAGGTGTTGAAGCATTGATCTGGTGGTTGCATAGTTGGCAAGGAGGACAGCGGGATCCACGCAGTCAGCAGGATTCAGGGGCCAGGGGAAGAAAGGGCCCTCACACACTGCGCATTCCTCCCTCTGCCCATGGTGCCCGGCTCCTTCCCTCTCTCGGACCAACGCGCTTCTCTCAAAGGGCGCATGCGCGTTGCCATAGAGGACTCACCAACAGACGCACGCACTCCAGCGTGCAAGTAGGGACTGTCCAGGGTGATTTTTAGTATTAATAGCCTACTGGCAGTGCTGGGTAGGGTAAGGTCGCCTAATAATGAGAAGCTAATCGCACATTTGAATAGATAGCTTCAAGAGGTAGCCTAACACACACACACACACACACACACACACGCACACACACGCACAGGTGTTCTAATAATAGACACGGTGGACAGCAACGTTTGTAGCGAAACCGGTAACAGGATACACAATAACCTGGGGGACAGGCAGACAGACAGTCTGGTGGGAACAGCGACCTCAACACGGAGACACACAGCCTCAAGCGTCAGACTGGTTTCCTGGTCGTGGTCAAGCAGAGGAGCGCTCACCTGGGGACACTTTGGGGTTTTGTGTGGTCGCTGTTCATAAGTTAATCTGATCTGATCTGAATAGCCTACAAATTTAACAGAGCACTACAACTTTTTATTTTTATTTTTAAGACTGTGTTACGTGACTTCCAATTTGATCCTAATTCAATCGTGGGTGTAGATGAGAAATATCCGTGCGCCAGTCGGAGTATCACAGCAGACCTGAGTCGACCAGGTGAGTAGGCTACTACTTCTGCATTTTAACAATGTTACCAACAGCCGCATAGGCGAAGTTAAAAGCTCTCTAAATGATAATTGTTGTTGCTGTTATTGTTGTTGTTTGTGTGGTAAAACACTGTAACGTCTTTCTGGGTTTCAATGTTTTATCCTTGTCGCACTGGCATCTCACCCAACCGCGCCTATTGCTCCAAAGTCCGGTATCAATTAATCTGGAAGCGGAACAATCTCTCGGTAAATAACCTGTCACTTCAGAGAAGAGGCAGTCCTGTGAAGTCCTCTTAAAGGTTCACAGCAATGCCGCTTTATGGAGGGCCTGTAATCATTTCAAGTAATACACATAGTGAACTATGGAAAAGAAGATTTAACAACATATTACCAGTAATTGTGACAATATAGGCAGACATTGGGCCATTACACATTTTCAATAGGTGTCCCTCGCCCCTATTTTAGATAGCATAGGGTCCAATCATTATTGGGCCAGTCTAAGTCATTGACCTGGCCTACAGAATGGAAATAATAGTCCACTCTAAGACTAATACTGTACATCACTCTGCCGCACCTTGAGAGCGCTCCATCTTGAATGTGTAAAGGAATTAAGGTAATGAATGGAGGAGGGGTGTAAGAGCAGATTATACATTATTCTTCAGAAGAAGACATGGCATGCCTGTTTACATTCCTGAGCAGAGTGCTTTCTAGGGCCAGGGAGGAGGGCTGAGGAGGGAGAGAGATGGAGGAGGAAGGTTGGGTCTCTGGGGGTTGGTTTCTAAATATATTTTCAGTGCATTTCTGCTTTATTTGGGATAGGATAGTGAAGATCAACAAGACATGTGTGTGTGGGGTGGGCGGCGGTGAGGATGGGGTGGGGGGGGGGCATGCAGCACAGGGCCCGGACTGGATTCATACTCGGGCCAATGGGGGGAGAGTTAGCCTGAGGGGAGAGTTAGCCTGAGGGGAGTTGTATTCAGGTTCAGGGTGTGTGTAGTGTTGTATTCAGGGTGT
>NW_028176483.1:17500-18692 GCF_949987555.1 Borostomias antarcticus
ATACTACCACATAATACAACACATAATACTACACAACATACTACCACATAATACAACACATAATACAACACATAATACTACACAACATACTACCACATAATACTACACAACATACTACCACATAATACTACACAACATACTACCACATAATACAACACATAATACAACACATAATACAACACATAATACTACACAACATACTACCACATAATACTACACAACATACTACCACATAATACTACACAACATACTACCACATAATACTACACAACATACTACCACATAATACAACACATAATACTACACAACATACTACCACATAATACTACACATAATACTACACAACATACTACCACATAATACTACACAACATACTACCACATAATACTACACAACATACTACCACATAATACTACACAACATACTACCACATAATACTACACATAATACTACCACATAATACTACACATAATACTACACATACTACTACACAACATACTACCACATAATACTACACAACATACTACCACATAATACTACACAACATACTACCACATAATACTACACAACATACTACCACATAATACTACACAACATACTACCACATAATACTACACAACATACTACCACATAATACTACACATAATACTACCACATAATACTACACATAATACTACACATACTACTACACAACATACTACCACATAATACTACACAACATACTACCACATAATACTACACAACATACTACCACATAATACTACACAACATACTACCACATAATACTACACATAATACTACCACATAATACTACACATAATACTACACATAATACTACACAACATACTACCACATAATACTACACAACATACTACCACATAATACTACACAACATACCACTACATAATACTACACAACATACCACCACATAATACAACAACACATCTTCACTCATTCATTGAGGTTCCTAGATACATTTTTAGTATTAATTTATAATTTCTGTGGTTTGTAATAGTAAAGAGGTTCTCTGTATATCGCGGTTCTCCAGGCCTGGGCTCAGGGTTCCACCATCACTACACGCCTGGTGTGGCTGTCTGCTGCTAGTGTGCTGTATACCATTAAGCATGCTATTTCTGCTGCTAGTGTGCTGCATACGATTGAGCATGCTATTTCTGCTGCTAGTGTGCTGCAT
>NW_028176482.1:0-111000 GCF_949987555.1 Borostomias antarcticus
AATATCATGATGTTCGATATATCCGGTAACGAAAAAGAGGCGGTTTTATGGTGCCATAATGTCATAAAATCAATAACTCCATAACACCATCTCTTGTGAATGCATCCTACACCAATAGCATCTACTATTCATCCTGCTCACCAGCCCAGTAGCATTTGGATGCTATCATTCAGCACCTTGAATCCACTCCCTAACAAGAGCATGGCGCCATAGAAAGCTATATCCAGACTGAAGGCAACTAAGTGTTGCACCTTCTCCTCCAAGTGTATCTGGATAAGAAGGGCAATCATTAGCCGCAGCAATTGTCTGTAACTGGTAGCAACGGTTATCATAGAAATCATGCTAGGAAAATACCTCTAGGCCAACTGACTCACTTGTTTGGTTTTGTCGTAGCTAGGCGTCGCAGTTACAGCCAACGGGAGCATTCCAGCGTGTTGTCGCTGTATGCTCAGTTAAACTTCAATATTGACCAATACTCTGATGGTATGAGAGAAAAAATTGTCAGCGATGTAATAGATCGCTCTTATGATCGAACGATTAAACGACATAGTGAGAGTTGCCCAGATATGGTCGAAAAACGATAGGCTATGCCACTGGTAACGGATATGGCTCAAGACTTTGAGGCTTTTTACGAATAGCGCAAGGTTGTCATTGAGCAAACAGAAGCCCTGTAGATCCTCAGTTTTGACGGTGAGGGTGGTGATGCGCTAGGAATGGTTGAGGGAAGCAACGAGGAAGAACGCGGAAAAGAGTCAGTAGAAGCTACACCCATAGCTCAGTCCTAGAGAGAAGAAAGATCGCAAACGAATGGCACAGGTAACCACAGGTTATACGGGGAAATCAAATCCTCGAATGGCAGAATCGGTCATAGATATGGATGTGGATCTGAAGAGCTACAACGTTGTTAAATTCCGTCCTACCTACAGAAATAAGAGAGTGCTGGTCAGCGTAGAAAGAGAGGCGGAAACTGTGATAGAAGAAGCTTTCGAGGAAGCGTTCAGGTGATATATGAAGCAGAAACGGCAGTTGGTCATTGTTCTTGATGGGCTCCATCATCAGCGGAAACTTATTACTGTGATTATGAAAAAGAATGGAGTTAAGGCAACCATCATCATGTACTTGAATATCTGTTGAAAGCCGGTCACTGCTTACACGATAAGCGGGATGGGGCTATTGAAAGCTGGGTGGCAGAACGGCTCTTGAGTATATTCAGGGGAGAGTCTGACAAAGTTGCCATGGGCATCCGACAAAGCGTGAGCACGAGGGGTCCTCCAAAACTAGAGGTCATTGATAAGTGTGCAGACTATTCTCAAAAAACCGTCCTTGGCTCTACTATGACACGCTGCTGGATGCTGGCTATCCTATTGCCAGTGTAGTCATTGATGGAGCTTGCCGCCATTTGATCAATGACCGTATGGAACTAATCTGGGTAAAATGAAGTTTGCAAGGGTCAGAGGCTATGTTGAAGCTGCACTCACTGGATGCAAGTGGAGATTGGCAGGCGTATTGTGACTTCCATAAGGAAGGTTCTCGCCTTCGTAATCATGGAGAACTAATGAATTGGGCGTCGTAGCAAGGGAACCACACCATTATGATTTTCATCCAGTAATTATGTATGAAGTATCATAAATAATAGACTTATTTCATGTTGGGAATAAGGCTTCCATTTAGGCTCATTTAACATTGAAAGATAATTTTTCTCGCAAAAACAACATCTTGACGTTATCATATAAGGTTTGACAATCAGCCATGAGCTTCTTTTCGTGCCTAATTGGCGCAGATAGTGTCGCCCCAGATGAGCAATATTTATCATGCATCAAACAGATGTGCCTTACCATAAGGCCCGTAAGCGTTTCGGTCAGAACTTTCTCCACGACCAAGGCGTAATCAATAAAATTATTTCTTCTATCCACCCTAAACAGGGTGAGCACTTGGTGGAGATTGGTCCTGGGCAGGGGGCTTTAACAGCTGATGTATTGGAGCGTGCTGGTGAGCTGGATGTTATTGAACTGGACAGGGACCTGATTCCCACCCTGCTTCTTCGTTTTGGCCTGAATCAGAACTTCCGTATTCATGAAGCCGATGCGATGAAGTTTGATTTTGCCAGCCTTAAAACGGATGATCGTTCTTTGAGAATCATTGGCAACCTGCCCTATAACATCTCAACACCGCTGATTTTTCATCTGTTAAGCTTTGAAAACGTTATTCACGACATGCATTTCATGCTGCAACAAGAAGTGGTTCAAAGACTGGCCGCTACCCCAAGCGAAAAGCACTATGGCCGACTGGGTATAATGGCCCAGTACTATTGCAAGGTAGACTACCTTTTTACTGTGGGACCAAGTGCATTCAAACCAGTCCCAAAAGTTGACTCTGCTATAGTGCGTATGACGCCATACAGTGAACTACAACACCCATGCAAGGATGTTGAGAAACTAGCTTTGGTTGTTCGTGATGCTTTCAGCCAGCGACGCAAAACGATTCGAAACACTCTGAAGCAGCATCTTAAAGTAGAGGAACTTGAGGCACTCGCTATAGATCCATCTGCCCGGACAGAAGTGCTGGCACTTGCCGATTTCGTCCGGATTGTCGATTATCTGATCGATAGATAAGCCACATTTCAGGACTCGCCGGGGAAGAAAAGATGATGGCCACTTACGCTGTTGGCGACATACAGGGTTGTTATGACCCATTACGTCGCCTATTGGACAAGCTCAAGTTTAGCCAGGAAAACGATTGTCTCTGGGTTGCAGGCGATATGGTCAATCGTGGCCCAGACTCCCTTGCAACCCTTCGTTACCTGAAAAGCCTTGGGGGAAATTGTGTAGCTGTTCTCGGCAACCACGACCTTCACCTGCTGGCTATTGCCTCTGGTATCCGTAAATCAAAGAATAAAGACACACTTGCAGATCTTCTAGACGCCCAAGATACAGACGAATTGCTTCATTGGCTACGTCATCGCCCTATGCTCCACCATGATGCCGAGCGCGAGATAACTATGGTCCATGCGGGTATTCCTCCAATATGGACCTTGGAACAGGCGATTGCAGAGGCACAGCAGCTGGAGCAGGCACTTCGCTCAGAGGACTATGTCAAATGGCTGGGGAAAATCTTCAAAAGCAGCAAACCAAGTCCATGGAATAATGAGCTTAAACAAAAGAAAAAATTGCGACTGACTGCATCCTACCTGACACAAATGCGCTTTTGTAACGCCCATGGCGTGTTAGACCTTGAAAGGAAGGGCTCAACACCTCAAGATGGTTATGCTCCATGGTTTACTTTCCCGGAAAGCCCATGTTTCTTGGAACAAATCATTTTTGGCCACTGGGCAGCTCTGGATGGCATTAGCGGTAATGACAATATCCACGCTATTGATACTGGCTGTGTCTGGGGCAAAAGCCTAACAGCTATCAACGTGGATAGCTTCGAACGCACCGAAGTATTCAGTAACTGTTGAGTTAACAATGGGCGCCTGATTAATGACAGCCTGAAATTGACCGAAACAAACAATAATCAGTTTTCATTTTCAGAGGATTATCAGTATTTGTGATCGCTCTGATATAAACTTGGGGCAAGTTAATTGATAATCTGCCAATCAAGCAGAACAGCTACGGACAGCGCATAATATGGCCGCAAAACCAATCAAAATAGTCACTTTTGTCTGGCAGGGAAAAGACAAATCAGGCCGAAAGACCAATGGGGAAATGCTGAGCCCAAGTGTTGCTCTAGTCAAAGCTGAACTAAGGAAACAGGGTATTCAGGCTACAAAAGTTTGCAAAAAAAGACCTTTGATAAATTTTGGTGGTAGAAAAATCAAACCACTGGATATTGCTTTGTTTACCAGACAAATGGCCACCATGATGAAGGCTGGTGTTCCATTGCTTCAAGCATTTGACATTACCATGGAAGGCATGGAAAAGGAGTCAATGCGCAACCTAGTAGGCAAGGTTAAAAACGAAGTAGCCGGAGGTAGTACCTTTGCAGATGCCCTCAAAAAGCAACCAGAATATTTCGACGACCTTTATTGTAGCCTTGTTGCTTCCGGAGAGCAGTCTGGAGAACTGGAAACACTGCTTGATCGAATCGCAACTTATAAAGAGAAAACAGAAGCACTGAAATCCAAGATCAAGAAGGCGATGAACTACCCTATTGCAGTAGTTTGTATTGCCATCATTGTGACAGTTATCCTTCTTGTTAAAGTAGTCCCACAATTTGAAGAGGTCTTTCAAGGCTTTGGTGCTGAACTACCGGCCTTCACCCAAGTTGTCATAAACCTGTCAGAAGCTGTCCAGAGCTATTGGCATATTGTGCTTGCCAGTCTGATCGTATTTGTGTTTTTAGCAAAACGCACCTTAAAAACATCCAAGGCCGTCAGAGATGCTCTGGACCGCGTTGTTCTTAAACTACCAATTATTGGGGGAATACTGGATAAATCCGCTGTTGCCCGCTTTGGACGAACACTGGCTACTACATTTGCGGCAGGCGTACCTCTAGTGGAGGCTCTTGATTCTGTTGCTGGAGCCGCTGGTAATGTTGTTTATGCTGAAGCAACTCAGAAAATCAAAGAAGATGTATCCACTGGGCAACAGCTGCAATTTGCAATGAAAATTTCCGGAATTTTCCCATCCATGGCTGTATCGATGGTTTCTGTCGGTGAAGAGTCCGGTGCCCTAGATGAAATGCTCGAAAAGGTTGCCACTTTTTATGAAGATGAAGTGGATAACATGGTGGACGGTCTGACTAGCCTGATGGAACCGATTATTATGTCTGTACTGGGTGTTCTTGTGGGCGGACTGATTGTTGCCATGTACTTGCCAATATTCGAGTTGGGTTCTGTGGTTTAAAAAACCTCAAACTTTTATAAAATCGTTTCAAAATTCCAAGGGATTATTAAATTTCTTGGTGATTTATACGCTACTCATCCCACTGAACACCCCTTTCCCAAGCTGTTATTTCAACGCGCTCCAAGCCTAAACAAGTCATAACATCTGTAGGAATGATTCCACTGCCAAAGCTTGCCAATATTTGATCCAACTACACATTGGAGCTCTAGATTCACTACTTTCGGATCCTGAATATTGACCATGTCAGCCAGAACGGCACGATGTGAAAATTTCCATAGACCATCACGTTTTTCATATTTATCTTGGTAACGGTCACCGATTGAGACATCAAAAGGCCCATGCTCTCCTTTCATCTGATGGAAGGCAAGAACATATACTGAACCATCATCCCTGTGGCCATAAAGCTTGATATTATGAAGTGGTTATAGTTAGCCGGGCACACAGACTCTGGTAGTATCTAAGCTTCCTAGGGTGTGTCCATATGTCAGAAAAGAAAGTGAAAATCTATATGGCAGAGTTCAAGGAATCAGCTGTGAAACTGGCTGCAGAATCAGATTAACCAGTCACTGAAACCGTCAGAGATCTTGGTGTTAACGTTAATACCATGCACCCCTAGAGTGCCAAATATCATAGACCTAAGTAATTTGGGAAAGTTGAGAACAATGATGAGCATGTATGCGAGAATATGCAACGTTTACGTAAAGGAGTAGCAAGGCTTAAAGATGGTCATACCATCTGAAAAAAGGTTGCAGCCTTCTTTGCGGGATAAAGGCTCTAAGATTCCGGTTTATCAGAGACCATCAGGATAGCTTCAGTATCAGAGTCATGTGCCTAGTTATGTCGATATTTTGTACAGGATATGACGATTGGCGTTCCCGTACTGAGTCTAAAAGATCCTAGGAAGACCGAGCATTGAAGGTAAATAACGTGAGTTCGACGAGATAATCCAGTGCTCTACATAGGCTGCAGCCTTTGTGTACATATTCATGTTACAGAGAAGAGTGATTTGAGTACTTTATTGGTTGGTAAAGGCTCAGAAGGAGACATTTGGCACTTGTCAAAAAACAGCACTATGTCTAAAGCTCTTAAAATCAAATGGTTGCAGCCAAAATTAAAGCGTCTAACTCACGTTAAATAACGTAAGTTAGACTATATAATCCCTTGTGCTACACATGATTCAGCCTTTTTGCACATATTCATGTTACAGGAAAAGAGTGATTTGAGTGCTTTATTGGCTGGCAAAGGCTCCGAAGGAGCCATTGGGAGTTTTTCAAAAAACATTACTATTCCTCAAGCCCTTAAAATCCAAGGGCTGTAGCCAAAATGGAAGCATCTAACTCACGTTAATTAGCCATCGATTCGTGACCCCCACCTGTAACCACTGCTGTACGTGTGTGTCTGGCGTTGGCTATTTCTGTGAATGCCCCGAGGCCATCATTGACAACACAGTAGGTATGATCACCAATATGCTTCTGCGCCCAGAGCTACAGCTATTTTTCCCGGAAACTGGTGACCATGCTGAAACGCATATGCAACTGGTGGGTTTTCCTCGTTGGTTTACACGGCTGCAACCAAGTGGTGTTTGTTTTCAGAACATCTTCCCCGTTTGCTTCCATGTTTTTTACCACTCCAGTAGGAATCATCTATTTGCACATGTCCCTGCACGAACGGCTGTCATCCGGTTCTGTCATTACCTGCATAAGCTTGTGCTTCAAGCACCAAGCATCAAGCAGCATTATAAGGGATTCCCCGCTGTCTCTAGAGCTACTGGGCAGATATGCCATTCTTGGTCAGAGTCATTAAAAACATGCCTAGAAACCAAGTGGTAAAGGACAGTTTGCTAGCTTCCAGAATGGTGCCACTGGTCAATGTCAATGATGTCTGGTGACGGAAGTGGCTGCACTGGTAGAGCTCACGGGTTTTTATGGTGCAATACTCCCGGCAACAACACAGAGGGCATTCAAACTCATTCGTTCACCACAATTTGAAAAGCTGGTCACGGGATTGTTATTCATGGCTATATGGCTGAAAGAACTTCACAAGGCTCATGCCTTTTTAAAACTGAATTTGTTCTTGGCCATGACACACCTACTACTTAGAGGAAACTAGGTCGTAGTTTAGACGAAAAGGAGGATTAGGTTAGATGGTAATCAGGAAACTAATAGGTAGTAAAAAAAGCTATTTCGAAAAGATATATTTTACCTTGGAATAATAAGGTCTGCTTACTGTCCAACCGCTAGATTCTGGTCTTTATTAAGATCGAGTCAAAGTTTATTTAATTAAAACAGCCATCCGGATAAGGGGTTAGCATGTTTAGAGGAAAGTGTTTATCAACACTCTTGTTATTATCAGTATTGTCTATATCATGGGCCGATACAGACCCTAAAATAGGCTTTGATACTGACTCAGGTAATACTGATGGTGAGAGTACCGAACTTGATAACAGAAAAGACATGTACTACAAAGCTGCACATCTGGCAGGAAGCGTGTTTGAGACCGCTTTGTATGTTCTTACTTTTGCTGGTAGCTCTGCTACAGCAAGTGCTACTCTAACAGGCATAGTTAATAGGTTCCCGTTCATCTCTCCTGGCGCCAACCTGCCTGGGGGTACTGCTTTAGGTACTACTTTTATAGGCCAGCTGGCCAACACCACCAAGAACGTAATGTTCTACAATCAATTATCAAAACTGCTCCCTGTAGCAAATGATTTTGTCTGTGGAATGATAACCTTATCTCTTGAAGATGGATGGTATATAGACAGTGTTCTGCTTAATCATGGGTCGATCCAGAATGTCTCTCAGTTTAACCTCTCTACCCATCAAGGAAATAACGTTTATACCGCCAAAAGTAAAGGCCTTACCAATCTACTGATGGTGAAACAAATGACTGGCTGGCTATCAGCTGGGAATATCTATCATACAGAAAATCCGGTTGATTTTTATGTAACGGTGTCCGATGGTGAGCAAACCTCCACTCTTCTTGTGCAGAAAAGTGCCTGTACCTTATACAAATATGGGGCAGCTAACGCTTCTGTTGTAAGAGGTGAGGACGTTTCCTTTTGCCTGACAAATCCTAGCTCATCCCCCAACGTTTCGACGGCATCTGCTAAAGTCTCTTCTGCTCATGGAACACCTGCATTAATGCTCATTCCAGGAGAAATATGCGAGAGCATTGTTGAGTAGCCAAGGAAAATAGAGGGGATGTGTAATGTTAGCTCGTCACCCTTTTCTTTTTTGGAACCAAAAATGAGGGGGATGGTGAGCTTAACCTTACAGCATGTGGTACGGTAACTATCGTGGATTATAGAAATATTTCTGGGTTACCCCCGCTCTTATTTATTATAGTTAAACAAGCGCGAATTCAATTTGGTGGGCTCCTTTGATACGGCAATACAGCCGGCTAGCACACCATGGTTTTCGATATATCCGGTAACGCCAAAGAGACTGTTTTATGGTGATATAACGCAGTCAAACCAATAACTACACAACACCGCCTTTTGTGAACGCATCTTGCACCAATACCAGCGATTATTCATTCTTCTTACCAGCTCGCGATCATTGGGGCGCTAACATTAAGCACCGAATCTACTCTCCAACAAGAGCATGGCACCATAGAGAGTTGTATACAGACTGAAGGCAATTAAGTATTGCTCCTTTTCCTCCAATGGTATCTGGATAAGCAGGCCAATGATGAGCCGAAGCAATCGTATGTAACTGGTAGCGACGGTAAGCAGAGAAATCACGTCAGACACAATACCTCTCGACAGCTGACCAGCTTGTTTGGTTTTGTTGTAGTCGGGCGTTGCAGTTACAGTCAGCGGAAGCAATCTAGCGTGTTTCCGTTAGCTTATCAGTTAAACTTAAATACTGACAAGTACTGTGATGGCATGAGTGGGAAAATTGTCAGAGATGTGATGGATAGCTCTTATGATCGAACGATTAAACGACATCGTGAGAGTTGTTACGGTATGGTTGGAAAACGACAGGCTATGCAACTAGTAGCGGATACTGCTCAAGACTTTTTGGGCTTTGTACGAACAGCTCATTGTGATTGAGCAAACAGAATACCTGCAGATCCTCAGTTTTGACGGTAATGGCTTGGTGATGAGCCAGAAATGATTTAGGGAAGAAACTAGGAAGAATGCGTAAAAGAGTCAGCAGAAGCTGCAAACCAAGCTCAGTCTTGGAGAGAAGAAAGAGTGCAAACGAATGGCACAGGTAGCCACAGTTGATACGGTAAGCCCCAATCCTTGAACGGCAGAATCGGTCATGGATATTGATCGAAAGAGCGACAACGTTGTTAAATTCCGTCCTCACGCAGGCATAAGAGAGTGTTGACCAGTGTAGAAAGAGAGGTGGCAGCCGTGATAGAAGAAGCTTTCGAGGAAGCGCTTAGGCGAGATCCTGAGCAGAAACGGCAGTGGGTCATGTTATTGATGGGCACCCTCATCAGCGGAAACTGATTACAGGGATTATGAAAAAGAAGAGAGTTAAGGCAACCACCATTATGGAATTTATCTATGTACTTGAATATCTGTGAAAAGCCGGTCACTGTTTACAAGACAAGGAGGATGAGGCTATTGAAAGATGGGTGGCAGAACGCGGTTCCTAAAGATACTCATGGGAGAGTCTGACAAGGTGGCCCGTGGAATCCGGCAAAGTGCGAGCAAGAGAGGTCTGACAAAACTGGAGGCCATTGATAAGTGTGCAGACTATCTTCAAAAAACTGTCCCAAGCTCTGCTATGACAAGGCTCTGGATGCTTGCTATCCGATTGCCAGTGGAGTTATTGAGGGAGCTTGCCGCCATTTGATCAATGACCGTATGGATCTAACCGTGGTAAAAGTGGAGTGTGCAAGGTACATAGGTTGTGTTGAAACTATGGTCACTGGATTCAAGTGGAGATTGTCAGGCGTATGGAACTTCCATAAGGAACGCTCTCGCCTTCGTAATTATGGAGAACTAATGATTAATGAATTGGTCGTTGTAGCAAGGGAACCACTCTCAATGCGAAAGGCACTCTTATGGGGACAGATGATGATGGTCATTATTTTACTGAGAGATAGCCTAGACATGAAAGAGTCTTTTGTGAATGACAGCTGAGGTGTCTTTACCATCGCGATTAGAATGTTATGCAGAAAGTATCCACCCCACAGAATACACTGACAAAAGACACTGGAGCCTCCAGTTCGTTATCCATAGTTT
Organism: Borostomias antarcticus; assembly: GCF_949987555.1. NCBI lineage: Eukaryota > Metazoa > Chordata > Actinopteri > Stomiiformes > Stomiidae > Borostomias > Borostomias antarcticus. The sequence goes on from NW_028176482.1 coordinate 10,048, forward strand.
AGTGTTAGAAAGATAGCTAAGTGCTGGGGCTACACTGTCCTTCACCATCAAACTCACGTTAAAGATAGTGGAATATATTGCTGCACGCATCACCAATGACTCTGATGCACTGGATGTCACTATCTGACAGGTAGTTGTAGCAATGATTATTAATGGTCTTTGTTTTATCGGTCAAACGTACATATGTTTCCAGAATTTTTCGAAAACAAGCCTGTTGCTTGTTTGGTTGGAGAAGGCATTTAGCAATAACATTTAAACGATAAGATTCTTGGACGGGCTCTTGATGACTTGTATGACGCTGGCATCAGAGAGTTGTATCTGAACCTTGGCATCAAGGTCGTCAATCATCTTAAACTGCCCTGCATGGCATTGAATCTGGACGTTACCAGCCTGCATGTGGATTGTGATTACAACAGCTATGAAAACCCAGATGACTTGTTCTGCAATCATATATGCTCAGGTTAACTGTGATCACCGTCCTGACTTGAATCAGGTGGTCTTACAGTGAATGACAGAGAATCAGGCTGGTATTCCTCTATTCAAGGCTCCCTGCAGCGGCAATATAAACGACAAACCATGGTTTAATTAGATCATCAAAAACATTGGGCCTGCTGCAAAGAGGCTTTGGATAATTGCTGTCTGGTAGCGAATGTGGCACTGTATCTTGCCGTAACCATTCAGTCTCTAGATCATTAAAAACAGCTGTTCCTCTTGCTGGTTCCCATAAATATCAAGGAGGAAAAGGAGTTAGTTAAAAGAGCGCCTTCGATGTCATTGCCGCCTGTTGCAGGCCATGAGGATTATGACTCTGCTGAAGTATCTTCCTGTTATGGAGAGGTTGAGCAACGTCTGGTTCTGTTCCGGAATGATAATCGCAGGCCCAGTTACTAAAATGGTACAGGAAAAGTCACTGAAGGAGGACGGTAATCTGGGGAAACTGGGCAGAAAGGCATTTCGCAGTTGGGATGATGCTTTGAAGGAATGTTCTCTCTGACAAAAGCAATGTGAATACTGTTAAAGATAAGAGCTAGAGGTTATCAGCAAGCTCTGCTATGGGGGAAAAGTCCGTCCATCGACGGAGAGTGAGCTTGATCATATGTAATACCATGCACAAGCAGTCTGCTTAGTAGCATGCGAGAAGTACGAGGATGTACAGGATTCACTGGGTTGCTTTATTCTTGGCACGAATGGCCTGAATAAGGACGATCTGAATGCATGGGTGTGGTTCTTTTGATACGACAATGAAGTCGCTAAAACATCATGGTTTTCGATATATCCGGTAACGTAAAAGAGAGGGTTTTATGGTGATATAATTTCGTTAAACCAATAACTACATAACACTGTCTATTGTGAATGCGTCTTACGCCAATACCATCGATTATTCATTATTATCACCAGCTCGTGATCATTTGTACGTTATCATTCAGAACCTGTAATCTACTATCCAACAAGAGCATGGCATCATAGATAGCTATATCAGAACTGAAGGCAACTAAGTGTTACGCCTTTTCTTCCAAGGGTATCTGGATAAACAGGGCAATGTTGAGCTACAGTAATCGTCGGTAACGAGTAGTGACGGTGAGCAGAGAAATCACGTTAGGAAAAAGACCTCCCGATAACTGACCAGCTTGTTTGCCTCTGTCGTAGTCAGGCGTTGTCGTTACAGCCAGCGGAAGCAATCTACGGTGTTTCCGCTTGATGCTCAGGTAAACCTCAATACTGACAAGTACTATGATGGCATGGGGAAAAACAGTGATGTGATGGAGCGCTCTTATGATCGAACGATTAAACGACATAGAGAGAGTTGCTCAAGTATGGTTGAACAACGACAGGCTATGCAACTGGTAGCGGATACGGCTCAAGACTTTGAGGCTTTTTACGAACAGCTCAAGGTTAGGATTGAGCAAACAGAAGACCTGCAGATCCTTAGTTTTGACGGTAAGGGCCTAGTGATGCTGCAGGAATGGTTGAGAAAAGCAATCATGAAGAATGTGCAAAAGAGTAAGCAGGAGCTGCAAACCAAGCTCAGTCCGAGAGAGAATAAAGATCGCAAACGAATGCCACAGGTGACCACCGGTTATACGGTAAAATCCAATTCTAGGATGGTCGAATAGGTCATGGATATGGATCGGAAGAGCGACAACGTTGTTAACTTCCGTCCTCCAGCTAGGAATAAGAGAGAGTGGGCCAGTGTGTAAAGAGAGGCTGTAGCCGTGATAGGAACAACTTTTGAGGAAGCGCTCAGGCTAGATTCGGAGCAGAAACGGCAGTGGGTCATTGTTATTTATGGGCACCATAATAAGTTGAAAATGATTTCCTAGACTATGAAAAAAATGGAGTTAAGGCAACCATCATCATGGACTTTATTCATGTACTTGAAGATCTGTAGAAAGCCGGTCACTACTTATATGGTAAGGTGGGATGAGGTTATTGAAAGCTGTGTGGCAGAACGGTCCCTGAAGATACTCAGGGGAGAGTCTTACAAGGTGGCCATGGGAATCCGGCAAAGTGCGAGCAAGATAGGTCTGACAAAACGTGAGGTCATTGATAAGTGTGCAGACTAGCTTCAAAAAAACCGTGCAAGCCTCTGCTATGGCAAGGCGCTGGATGCTAGCTATCCGATTGCCAGTGGAGTCATTGAGGTAGCTTGTCGTCATTTGATAAATGATCGTATGGATCTAACTTGGGCAAAGTGGAGTTTGCAAGGGGCAGAGGCTGTGTTGAAGCTACGCTCACTGGATTCAAGTGGAGATTGGCAGGCGTATTGGAACTTCCATCAGGAATGCTATCGCCTTCTTAATCATGGAGAATTAATGAATGTGGTGTCGTAGCAAGGTAACCACACCTAATGTAGATGAATTGTGTCTACCTATAAGTCGTAGCAATATGTTGAAAGATGGCTTCGATTGCTGAAGAGCTAGGATTTCCTGTCGTCCATTTACCTACAAAAGCATGAACGCATTGAAGCGCTTCTGATGGTAATGACACTCTGTCTGATGGCCTATGCTGCGTTACAGCACAGAATAAGACATGAGCTGAGAAGACAAAGCCGATTCTTTTCAAATCAGAAGAAAAAGCCCTGCCAGAACTCCACCTCCAGATGGGTATGATTCTGTTTTTAGAGAATTAATGAGTTAACGATCAATAATCAAGAGCGACATGTGATTGGCTTGAAGGAAAGACGATGTACGATCATCTAAATTTTAGGTGTTTTTTACGAGTTGGTATATCCCTGATATGGGTAGTGAAAAACAGTTACTGATCTTTATATTGATTAATAAAAGGTCACTTCCTGACCAGACCTGCTTAAATACCGAGCAGGAAAGAGAAGTGTAAAGTACTACCTGATTACCACTGTCATCAGCCAGTTTAAGGAGCCTTGCTGGTATGGTGTAAGTTTGTGCAGCCATGTAACCAAGCCTTGATTCAATTACTTGCAAATCACAGCGCCGGTTGAATCTATAGCAATATTCAGTGAGGTATCTTGGCAGATGCTTTTGGTTAATATTGTGGTAACTGCTTCTCAGATAATTTTGGACGTTTCCTATCATGGTGTTGGCCCACGTAAACAACTTATTAGCCATCCGTGACTACTATCTGTCACCACTGCTGTATGTTGGTGTCCGGTGTTGGCTATTCCTGTGAATGCTCCGAGGCCATCGCTGACAACACAGCAGGTATTATTACCGAGCTGCTTTTGCTCACAGATTTACAGCTCCTTTTTCTGGAAACTGGTGACCATGCTGAAATGCATATACAGCTGGTAGTTGTCCTTGTTGGGTTGCACGGTGGCAACAAAGGGGTGTTTGTTTTCAGAACTTCTTCCACGTTTACCTCCATGTTTTTTACCACCTAAGTAGTAATCATCTATCTGAACATGTCCTTGCAGTGAACGGCTGTCATAACGTTCTTTCATTACCTGCATAAGCTTGTGCTTCAAGCGCCAAGCAGCATTATAAGAGATTACAAGCTGTTTCGAGAGCTATATGGCCGATATGCCATTCTTGGTCTGAGTCATTACATGCCTAGAAACCAAGTGGTAAAGGGCAATTTGCTAGCTTCCAGAATGTGCTACTGTTCAATAATGTCTGGTGACGGCAGCGGTTGCACTGGTAGAGTTCACTGGTTTTTATGGTGCAATACTCCAGACAACAACACAGAGGACATTCAAACCCATTCGGTTACCACCATTTGAAAAACTGGCCACGTCATTGTTGTTCTGGGCCATATTGCTGAAAGAACTACACAAGGCTCATGCCTTTCTGAAACTGAATTTTATCTTGGCCATTATGCACCTTCTACTTCAAGGGAAACCGGTGTTGTAAGTTTAGACGAGAAGGAGGATTAGGTCAGATGGTAATCAGGAAACACTATGGATGCATTGTCGTATCAAAAGAGCCGTGCCCAATAACACTGACTCACTGCTGTGTCTGCTCTGGATTCAGCCTGAGCGCTTCCTCGAAAGCTTTTTATATCACGGCTTTCCCCTCTATTGCTACACTGGCTCACACTCTCTTATTTCTGGCTGGAGGACGGAATTTAGCAACGTTGTCGCTCTTCCGATCCATATCCATGACCGATTACGCTGTTCGAGGATTGGGTTTTACCGTATAAACTGTGACTGCCTATGCTATTAATTTGCGCTCTTTCTTCTCTGCCGGAATGAGCCTAGTTTGCAGCTTCTGCTGACTCTTTTGCGTGTTCTTACTGGTTGCTTCCCTCACCTTTTCCGGGCGCATCACCAAGTCCTTCCAGTCAAAACTGATGATCTGTAGGTCTTTTGTTTGCTCAATCTCAACCTTGCGCTGTTCGTAAAAAGCCTAAAAGTTTTGAGCCGTATCCGCTGCCAGTTGCATAGCCTGTCGTTTTCCAACCATGTTTGGGCAACTCTCACGATGTTGTTTAATCGTTCGATCATAAGAGCAATCCATCACATAACTGACAATTTTTTGCCTCATGCCATCAGAGTACTTGTCAGTATTTAGGTTCAACTGAGCATCCAGCGGAAACACGCTTGATTGCTTCCTCTGGCTGTAACTGCAACGCCTTACTACGACAGAACTAAACAAGCTGGTTAGTTGTCTGGGAGCATTTTTTCTGACGTAATTTCTCTGCTCACTGTCGCACTAGTTACAGACGATTGCTGCGGCTCATCATTGGTCTGTTTATCCAGATACCTTTGGAGGAGAAGGCGCCACACTCCGTTGCCTTCAGTCCGGATATAGCTATCTATGAGCCATGCTCTTGTTGAATAGTCGATTCAAGGTACTGAATGATAGCGTCAAAATGATCACAAGCTGGTGAGAAGAATGAATAATAGAGGGTATTGGCGCAGTATGCGTTCACAATAGGCGGTGTTATGTAATTATTGGTTTGATGACGCTATATCACCATAAAACCGTCTCTTTTTAATTACTGGTTATATCGAAAACCATGATGTTTTAGCGGCTGCATTGTCGTGTCAAAAGAACCACATCAAAACATTATCACTTATGTAGTGACTTGGAATAGCCTGATGCTTGAGAAAGAAAAGTAATCATTAAATTTGCAGTAAGGAAAGCTACAACTTAATACAGTAAAACTGGCAATTGGTGGCAATACCTGCCATTGGAACGTCCCAATGCTCTAGCGGAATTGAATCAACTTTTTGGCACTCATGAGATAGGCCAATCAGTTTTGTGGTTTGAGTGGTTCTGGTAAAGGCAAAAGTTCTGTCATAAAACCCTCCTCCCATTCCTAACCGTCTACCCTGTTCATCAAAGCCAGTCAATGGAACAAGTACGATATCAAGCTCCTCTGGTGAGGTTGCCTTTGCACCATTTAGTGAAGGTTCAGGAATTCCAAACTGGTTCTCAATTAAAAGTGTATCTGAGTGATATTCAACGAACTTAAGCTCTTTACTTCCACCTTGATCCACAACTGGTAGGTAGCAACGTTTACCTGACTGCCAGAGATACTCTTGAAGAGTTTTTGGATTAATCTCGGCATCATTAGCAAGGTACACAGCAATATGCTGACAAGCTGATAGCTCTGGTCGTGATGCAAAAACCTTGCAAAGACCTTTGCTGGCGCTAACCTGCTGGTCAGCGCTCAGAGCTTGGCGGCGCTCACGAAGAGTAGTTCTTAAATCAGAACGGGATATCATCATCAAAATCGTCAAATCCACTGGCAGGCTGTGGCTGAGTGGCTTCTTTCTGCTGTGGCTGTGCATCTTGCTGCTGAGGAGCACCACTATACTGTTGAGGTTGTGACTGTGGAGCATATGACTGCTGCTGCTGCTGTTGGTAACCACCTACCATTGGGGCACCCATAGCACCTTCCTGACGACCATCCAGCATTTGCAACTGCCCACTGAAACCATCTACAACAATTTCAGTTGTGTATCGATCCTGACCATCCTGCCCTTGCCACTTACGTGTCTGGAGCTTACCTTCGATATAAACTTTTAAGCCTTTACGAAGATACTGTTGCGCGATCTCTGCCAGCTTTCCGAAAACAACAACCCGATGCCACTCTGTTTTTTCTTGCTGCTGCCCGGTATTGCGGTCCTTCCAAGACTCACTGGTTGCCAAGCTCAAGTTTGCAACGGCACTGCCATTAGGGGTAAAACGTACGTCTGGATCATTACCCAGATTGCCAATCAGTATTACCTTGTTAACGCCTCGAGCCATTTAGCCTCTCCGCCACTATCATTCATTCAAATTTAAGTCAGAACGCCATCAACAATACTGTGTTTATTGAAAGCACCATGGAACAACCGCGTCTCATAGCGGCTATTCCATATAAATAACTCTATATTAGAACCACAGACCAATATCAGGGTCCCATTATTTTTATTCTTCACAGGCTACGATATTTACTGCTTAGCTCGGACATATCAACCAGATTCTAATAAAGTTTGCTAGAACTGCCCAAACTCCCTGAGAGCAGGCCAATCTAGTAATTGTTTATCCACTTTCAGGTACGCGGTGTTCTCTGCAGATAACACAGTTACCTCCTGAACCCCGACAATACTGGCAAGCTTTTCACTTATCGAGCTTACATCCCCAAACTCAGGATTCAAGGACATTACCATCGTACTTACATAAGGAGGTTGACTCATAGTAACAGACAACCACAACCACAGTGCAGTGGGAACTGTACAAAGCGCTAGCGCACTTTCAACACCGCCATACTCTATGGTAAAGCCCCCAAGGCTTCCACCCAAGGCTGCTCCGAGAAACTGGCTGGTTGAATAAACCCCCATAGCAGTGCCACGAGTACCCACAGGTGATAGTTTACTGACTAATGAAGGAAGCGTTGCTTCTAGAAAGTTAAAACCAAAGAAGAAGACAAATAAGCCAGCTAATAGCATCATAGAGCTTAGCAGCCCCTGATATAACAAGATAAACGCAGCAAATATCATAATGATACTGAAACTGTAACATTGCTTCAGAACACGCTTACGCTCACTGAATATGATCAGTGGTATAATCATCACAAAAGAGAGCCCCATTATTGCCAAGTAAATGCCTCCGTGCATAGAACGCTCAAAGTATTTATTCAGAAGCTCTGGAACAAAAACAAACAGAGCCATCAAAACAAAATGAAGGGTAAAAATACCAGTGATATGTCTGAACAACTCCAAGTTCAGGAAAACGTGTCGAAGACCTGAGCTATCAACAGAACAGTTGAGATCTAGCCTTTTAACCACCGGTGTTGGCACCATTAAAATAGTTACCAATATCGCTGCCACAGCCAGCATGGCGTTTGACATGAACAATCCAGAAAGCCCCCAGATATCACTCACAATAGGCCCTAACACCATGGCAAAGGCAAAGGCAATACCGATTCCCATACCGATCATTGCCATCGCTTTGGTGCGGTGTTGATCGCGGGTCAGGTCTGCCATCAAAGCAGTCACGGCTCCAGCAATAGCGCCACATCCCTGCAAAATACGTCCGGCAATCACCACTTCAATGGTTGCAGCCTCTGCGGCCAGCAAGCTTCCAAAAAGAAATATCAATAACCCCATCAGGATAACCGGTTTTCTACCCCAGTGATCTGATAACCAGCCAAAGGGAATTTGTAACAGTGCCTGACTGAACCCATAGGCCCCAACGGCCACTCCAATCAGGCCAGGCGATGCTCCCTGCATGTCTTCTGCAAAAAGGGCCAGCACAGGTAATACCATGAAAAGCCCAAGCATCCGGAAGACAAAGACCATGGTAAGGGATACAGCAGCTTTCCATTCAACAAATGACATGGTGCAACAGCTAAGTCCTAAACTTTTATTAATTAATAGTTATCATCGATAAACTCTATTCCGGCAAGTCTATCAGGGTTTTCGTCCCTGATGCCATGCAAAGATGTAGCACAATCACGAGATATCTGCTGCGGCAAAATGCCACTGTATAGATAGAGTAAACTCAACTATAAATACGGTGCTGCGACTGTGAAAGGTTACACTCCCTAATTTTCAAGGGTTACGGCTCAAGTAGTGTACATTAGTGCAACATAATAATGCTTAATCGCCGGCTACTGCCGTGTAGGTGGGGTTATTCCCTATTTACTCATAGGCTGTTCATATGGACATGTTGACTGAAGTCCTTGAAACACAAGGGTTGTTAGACTTTTCGGGGAAGTAAGAAAAGTCGACCATCGCGGTATAAATACTAAACGTTAATGGCTGCAGTTATGTGAACAGTAGCTAGTTTTGAGCTCTTCTGACGAAGAGTACAGGTATTGCTTGCCACTGCTGTTCCCAGACTTGTCCTGTTTTTTTCAACAATCTGTCAGTACCTTTAGGCAATGGCTTAAAAACTTTAGTCCAAGCAAAACAGTAAACCTATTGGTATACCTGTATCTAAAAAGGCATAGAATTAATGAGCTGTTTTATTAATAAACAACTTATCAATCTGACACTGAGTAGTTTACTCTTCCTTCAATCTTCCATCATACTCTGTGAGAGCAAAGATAGCTATGAAGCTAAAATTTTAACTAGGTACTTAATTTTAAATAGTGATGGAACTACAACCGAATGCTTTTTGACTGACACTGATAGTCCAGAAGAGCGGGGAAAAATACAAACCAAAGGTTGCACACTTGAAGCATTGAGAGCAAACCTTGGCATTAATGTAGAGATGACTCTAGAGACACAAAATAATTCTAATAGTTTTATTCTTCACTCCAAATATTACCTTATGTGGGTAAACAGTGGAATTCACGCTGTTAATATACTTAGATACCTGCCTTTTTCCTTCTTCTCTCTAGTCACATTAGACTCTATCAGTTCAATACAGTATTTAACATTTTCCGCCCTATACAATATTGGCTTTTATTATAATGCAAAAGATACGCTATATCCTTATATTAAAGATCTAGCGTACACTTATTTTTTCCCAAGCAACAAAAAACAGAGCAAAGCAAGTAAAACAAATACAATATTCTCAACCCATCTAGTGGCTGAAAACCAAATTAAAAGAAAAGAGTCAATTTATGCTGCTAATTTGCTGATTATTGGTACTGGTCTGTTTATGTGGTGGATAGAGACCCTTACGAAGGGCCAACCTAATATAAATAAACTAATGGTCATTCTGGATTTATTAGTCTTAGCTTGCGACTTAGCAAATAATGAAGAAAGCAGCATGGAGTCTATCAATGGCAAACCTGAAAATTAATAGGGCATCATAAGAAATATGAGATGTTCGACTTTTTTAGAGGCTATAAAAGTTTAAAATACCTTACTTATCAATGGTTACAGCGTAAATAGTGTACGCTCGTGTAACATAATTATGCTTAATCTGCTGCTGTCGACGTGTAAGTTGGCCGTTATTCTCAGTTTGTCAGAGTTTGGTCATATGGTGTATTGGTTTAAGTCCTTGTAAATTATAGGATGTTCTTCTCCCATGGGAAGTGAAAAAGTCGGAAATGTGTAAGAAATGACTTTATCTATACGATCTAACAAGAGTAAAAACTGAATTTCCAATTGTGACTATGATTCCATATGCAAAATCAGAGAAATCTTAATGGCCAAAAAATCAAAAATCATCATCACCAGCATCCTCATATTTATTTTTACGGTGGCGCACCCCAATTCACATAATACTGACAAAAAAACAACCGCCATTACAGCCAACTATTCAATAATAAATGATTATGGTGAAGAAGTCACATGCTCTATTTCCAGTAGAGATAGTTTTGAACAATTAACCTTACTAAGAATTTCTGGCTGTATATTAACTCCATTTCATACAAGCGGACACAGTAGTGTTACAATTCAGGCCAGTAATAGTTCTGGAGATACTTTCTCTCTTTTATCAGACCCAAAAACCTTACTTAACATGGCCTATGCAGCAATGCATATCAATATGATATATGATTCAGCTTTAGGTCTATTGCTTAAAAAAGATAGATGCCCGTGCACTGGCAATTTATCACGTGATATCTCTAATAATTACCCAAGGCTTACAACAAAAAGTTTATTCTTAACTTATTATCTTCTTAGTTTTGGATACCATAGTTTGCCCTCAATTAGTAACTATCTCTACCCCAAAGAATACACTGAAGAAGCTTACCAAATAACACAATTGGCTACTACAAAAGAAGATGAAAGTATTTCATGGTTTAGCTATATCCAAAAAAAGCTCTATCAAGCAGTATCTCACCCATACATCATGCCACTGCTAACAGTGGCAATGGATGTAGCTGCCATTAACTTTGATTGTCTATGTCCAGGGCTTTTTAAATATCCAGACAGCAATAAAGCTAATAGTGGGCAATTCTACTTTAACAAACACATGTGGATGTTTGTGGTCAATGTTGTTTATTTTGCTATAGGCTTGGCCATTTAGTATTTATACTGCGCAGGTAGCTTACAAACTGGCACGGAGAAAAGGCTGTGGAAAAGATTATCGTACAGGGCGCCCGTACACACAACCTGAAGAACATCAACTTGGAGATGCCACGCGATAGCCTGATTGTTATTACTGGACTTTCTGGCTCAGGCAAGTCATCACTGGCCTTTGACACTCTTTATGCAGAGGGTCAAAGGCGCTATGTTGAGTCACTGTCAACCTACGCTCGCCAGTTTCTCTCCATGATGGAAAAGCCAGATGTTGATCATATCGAAGGCCTTTCTCCTGCAATATCCATTGAACAAAAATCCACCAGCCATAACCCACGCTCCACTGTTGGTACTATCACGGAAATTTACGATTATCTCCGCTTGCTGTTTGCCCGTGTAGGTATTCCACGCTGTCCAACTCACCATTTGCCTTTGGAAGCTCAAACCGTCAGCCAGATGGTAGACCAAGTACTGGCATTACATGAAGGTTCGAAACTGATGCTTCTTGCCCCAATTGTCAGAGATAGAAAAGGTGAACACCTGCATGTGTTTAACGAGCTTAGAAGCAATGGGTTTATCCGGGCCAGAATTAACGGGATCGTAACTGATCTTGAGACACCACCAATACTGGATAAAAAGAATAAACACACGATTGAAGTGGTCGTTGACCGGTTCAAAGTACGCAATGATCTCCAGCTTCGCCTCTCCGAGTCCTTTGAAACTGCACTGGAGTTAACGGATGGTCTGGCCACCATTAGCTACATGGATGATGATTCAAAAAATGATATTGTTTTCTCATCCAAGTTTGCTTGTCCGGAGTGCGGCTATAGCATCAATGAACTGGAACCCAGACTGTTTTCTTTTAACAACCCTGCTGGGGCTTGCCGTACCTGTGATGGGCTGGGTGTAAAACAGTTCTTCGATCATGACCGTATTGTCCAACACCCGGGACTGACCTTAGCTGAAGGTGCTATCCGTGGGTGGGATCGTCGTAACGTATACTATTTTCACCTGCTGAAATCTCTGGCTGCACACTATGATTTTAGTATTGATATCCCCTTTGACGATTTAAGCCAAGAACAGCAGCACGTCATTCTTCATGGCTCAAATGACGAAGAAGTAAATTTTAGTTACGTCAATGACCGTGGTGATGTCTATAAAAAACGGCATGCGTTTGAAGGTATTATACCTAACTTTGAACGTCGCTTCAGGGATACCGAGTCTCAATCGGTTCGGGAAGAATTATCCAAGTATTTAAGTATCCAACCCTGTCCATCCTGCAAGGGGGACCGTTTACGCAAGGAAGCCCGTAATGTCTTCCTTCTGGATGAAAGCCTGCCAGATCTGGTAAAATTACCAGTTGAAAAAACACTGGCCTACTTTCAAGATTTGAATCTACTTGGCCGACGTGGAGAAATTGCCAGAAAGGTCCTTAAGGAAATTTGTGACCGTCTCAGCTTTCTAGTTGATGTAGGCCTTAACTACCTTACACTGGACCGAAGTGCCAACACCCTTTCCGGTGGTGAAGCCCAGAGAATCAGGCTGGCCAGTCAGATTGGTGCCGGTCTGGTGGGGGTCATGTACATCCTAGACGAGCCGAGTATTGGGCTACACCAGCGTGATAATGAGCGTCTGCTAAATACTCTGACTCGTCTTAGAGACCTAGGGAACACCGTTATTGTGGTTGAACATGATGAAGACGCTATTCGCTCTGCAGACCACGTGATTGATATTGGTCCTGGTGCTGGTGTACACGGAGGCACTATCGTTGCACAGGGTACACCAGAGCAGGTGATGTGTACAGCTGCTTCTTTAACCGGGCAATATCTCTCAGGTATTCGCAAGATCGATGTGCCTTCTAGAAGAACACCGATAGATCACAAGAAAGCCCTCAAATTAAGCGGTTGTACTGGGAATAACCTGAAAAATGTCACACTGGAGATTCCAGTAGGTCTGATGACATGCATTACCGGGGTTTCTGGCTCAGGAAAGTCTACGCTCATTAATAGAACGCTCTATCCACTGGCAGCCACCGCACTGAACAAAGCAACAACATTAACCCCTGCCCCCTATAAGAAACTGACAGGGATCAGTAACTTTGATAAGTGCATTGATATTGACCAGAGCCCTATTGGCCGGACGCCACGTTCCAATCCTGCCACCTATACAGGAATTTTCACCGCCATACGCGAGCTGTTTGCCGGCACCCAGGAAGCTAGGTCGCGAGGTTATAAGCCTGGTCGCTTCAGCTTTAACGTAAAAGGTGGAAGATGCGAGGCATGTCATGGAGATGGTGTTATTAAAGTAGAAATGCACTTTCTGCCAGATATTTATGTTGCTTGTGATGTGTGTAAAGGCAAGCGTTACAACCGTGAAACCATGGAAGTGAAATACAAGGGCAAAAGCATCAACGAAGTTCTGGGAATGACAGTAGAAGAGGCTATTCAGTACTTTGATCCAATCCCTGCAGTAAAGCGCAAGCTTAAAACCTTGATGGATGTCGGCCTCTCCTACATCCATCTTGGGCACAATGCGACCACCCTGTCAGGTGGGGAAGCACAGCGCGTTAAACTGGCCAAGGAACTCTCGAAACGAGATACCGGTAAAACCCTTTACATTCTCGATGAACCTACCACTGGATTGCATTCCCACGACATTGAGCAACTCTTGTTGGTTCTTCATCGTTTGAGAGACCACGGCAACAGTGTTGTAGTCATTGAACACAATCTTGATGTAATTAAAACAGCTGACTGGATCGTAGATTTGGGACCAGAAGGTGGAGATGGAGGTGGCCAGATTATTGCAGCAGGCACACCAGAAACTGTCTCAGAAATTTCAGAGTCACATACGGGGCGCTTCCTGAAGACGATGCTCACATAACCAGTAGCTTATCTGATAACAGGTGTCATGTGAGCAGTGGCACCTATTGTGACGACGAGTAAGATTATGCTATTACGGACAATCAAGGGTACATTGGCCATAGCCAATTGATATTAATATGTCGGCCACCAGTAGGCTATGAACCAAGTGGGGTTTTTCAACGATGGGCGGAACAGGTTTCATAATTATTAGATAATTTAACGTGAGCTCCACGCTTAAATTTTGGCTACAGCCCTTGGATTTTCATGGCTTGCATTAGGCATAGTGATGTTTTTTTGAGGAGTGTTCAATGGTTCATTCTGAGCCTTTGCCGGTCAATACAGTACTCACATAACTATCTTTTTGTAATATAAACATGTACAAAAAGGCTGAAGTCTGTGTAGCTAAGGGATTATCTCATCTGACTCATGTTAATCTAAGAGTAACATGAGTCAGACGCTCAAAAAGTCATTGGTATACCTTATGTTAGTACCGGAACATCAATATGTGGTTTTCTGGGCTGCCGTGCATAGGGAAGCAATCCTGTCATCATGGTTACAGTAAAGTTCAATGGTGAACGGTGTCGAGTATGTTCTATCTGTGGCATATTCTTTAACTGATCATTTACGCTTTCTATTACTGTTCGTTTCTTTCACATCACTTTATCAAAGGCCTTAAGCTCTTTTGGCTTCATATTGTCCCTAACTTTAGTTACTAGGTTCAGGACTGTCTCCTGCAACTAGGCCACAACTTCTAAGAGACGTAGCTCTTATCTCCATAAATACAACCAGTAACTCTTTGATAAGATCTGGTACTGGTTACGGTTATCGGTGTTATCCGTTGTTAGGGAAAATGATATAATTTCTCTAATAAGATGGTTAGTGATAAGGTGTAACTTAAAATTAAACCTCCAATTTGTGGACGTTTCCCCCCGTTTGTCCTATTCATTGAAGACCTTGTAGCTGTGGGCGTTGAATCAATGAATGACAGGCCAGTTGGTTGCCACATGCACTGAGACTTTAGATAAACCGTCAGTGGTATCAAAGTTTGTTTCATGAGTTCTACCAAGCGATTGTAGGATACTTGGTTCGGGAAATAGTCTGATTTATGTTGTGTGATCAGTCGCTGGTCATAGTGCTTGAAATTGCGAAAGACACTCTGATGGAAACATATGACGATGGTCATTACTTCACTGAGCGATAGCCTAGATATCACTGGAGGCTTTTTTGAATGACAGATGAGTTGTCTATGCCATTGTTATTCCAATGTTATGCAGGAATCATCAATATTACAGAATACACTGACAATAGACACCGGAGCCTCCAGTTCGTTATCTATGGTTTGGTATACGAAAGATTGCTAAGTGGCTGTGGCTCACCTGTTTTTTACCATCGAACTAATGTTAAGGTTAGTGTTAGATTGGCTGGATCAAGCGGTATATTGGCACTTTCCTTCCTGAGATATGGGAGCAGCCAAACTTCCGCATGTATATTTCCTTAAGTGGTTGAGTATGCAAGATAGACTAATACATAATGATAGTCATAATTATTAAAAATCATTATGAATGACCCAATTGGCCTGATCCAATGCAGCAGCACTCTCTCACCACCTAGCGATGTAACGGTATAGGCAATAAGCCCCAAGTCGGAACCATAATAATCTAGCTACTCAAGTCACACAAAACTAATCATATTTCCTTCATACTCTGCTTTGAAATAAAGCGCTTCTGCTTCTCCTCCAGCGTTAGGCAGCACATTTTGCAGTTAACTGGCCTGACCACCGACACTACAGTTAGATCCACCACTGAGTACAGCCAAGGTCATTCCTCTTTTGCGATGATAACACTGGGGGATGACTTCAAATTATTGCTATATCCTGTCAGTATGGTCATATATTTTAGCGGCTCCGTAGTTGTATCAAAAGAGTTGCACCATTCTGTTTTCAGGGCATTAATGAGTTAACGATCAATAATCAAGAGTGACATGTTGTTGGTTTGAAGGAAAGACCATGTATGATTATCAAAAATTTAGGTATTTTTTACGAGTTGGTATATTCCTGATAGTGGTTGTGCACGACAGATAAACAGAGGCTTCGGCCATCATTTGTGAACGGGGGAGCTATGCAAAGAGTTGGTAATCAGGCGGTGAGTTCATATTCAGCGCAAAGAACGGATGGTGCTGCTACTATGGGTGGATCAACAACCAAGGTGGTTAGTCCATGCAAAAATAATATGAATTAAAATGGTGGAGCTCTGCATCATAAATCTTAAACTGATGTTAGTGATAGAAAGATCTATGTAACCCAACTTGGCCTAGGGGAAAGCAAAGTTAAGGGGACCGCGTTCTTGGGTGATAATTGCCATGTGTTTGTTGACTATCTTGGGCACGTTGATCACTTCACACAAGAATTGAAAGAAAAGGGTTTGTTGAGTGATTCTCAGATTGAGTTTTTCAGATTATTGGGAGAACGCAGGGAGAAAGTCTGTGAATTGGTTAAAATGCTTGCGCTTAGGTTTGATTTTCTTTCTTTTAATGACCAAAAGGTTGATATGCGAAACCAAATCGCTATAGGTTTGATTACTTCAAACAATGCACATTTAGTTGGTTTGCTCGTAAATCCTGAACAGATAAAAAACTAGCACTATTAGTATATGGCAAACCAACTCCATTGGAGCAGATAAGCACATATCTTTATGCCTGGGGAAAAGTGATATCTAGGGTGCGCTGTTCGACTTTTTTAGAGGCTATGTAAGTGTATATTCCCTTAATTACCAATGGTTACAGCGTACATAGTGTACATTGGAGCAACATAATTAGGCTTAATCGTACGGCTATCTAATTGTCAGTGGGTCGTTATTCTCTGGATGCCATAGGGTGGCCATATGAACGTATTGGCTGAAGCCCATGGAAATCAGGGGATGTTCGACTTTTCTGGGAAGTAAGAAAAGTAGAACATCGCGCATCTACGTATGCATTGTAAGGATTGCTTATTATTCAGCATCCATTGCCAGAAGAAGACAGTCTTGTTTTTCAAACAATGGATACCGAATCGGTCACGATTCAGATTAGTTGGTAACTGCTTTTCACCACCAAAATTGATAGTTTCCTGAGTCCACTGTCCAAACGGTAAAGGACATTCAGGGAAATCATGATATAGCCATTCCAGTACCAGATTAAGAGTCTTGGTCACTTTGGCTTGGTTGCCGAAGCTAAAGATAGCTGAATATATTGATGCACGCATAACTGTCTTTCACCACCCATGTCATGGATATACTTACTTGTAAAACACACCTAAAATGTAGATGAACGTCCATTGTCTTTCCTTCAAGCCAACCACATGTTGCTCTTGATTATTGATCGTTAACTCATTAATGCCATGGAAACATAATCATACTCATCTGTAGGTGTGGTGCTGGCATGTCTCTTTCTTCTGATTTGGAAAGAATCGGCTTTGTCTTTTCATCTCATGTCTTATTTTGTGCTGTAAAGCAGCATAGGCCATCAGACAGAGTTTCATTACCATCAGCATTGCTTCAATGCGTTCAGGCTTTTTTAGGTAAAGGGACAACCCCAAGAAATACGGGCTCTTAAGAAATCGGAATCCTCTTTTGGTGCGGCTCTTTTGATACGACAATACATCCGCTATAACATAACGGTTTTCTATATATCAGGTAATTAAAAAGAGACGGGTTTATGGTGATATAACGCTGTCGAACCAATAACTACAGAGGGGGTGAATGTTCTCTGTGCTGTTGCCGGGAGTATCGCACCATAAAACCCCGTGAGCTTTAGCAGTGCACTCGCTGCCGTCACTAGACATCAGTGACCTGTGGCACCATGCTGGAAGCTAGCAATTTGCCTGTTACCACTTGGTTTATAGGCATGTTTTTAATGACTCAGACCAAGAATAGCATATCGGCCTTGGAGCTCTCGAGACAGCTAGGAATCTCCTATAATGCTACTTGGCGCTTGAAGCACAAGTTTATGCAGGTCATAAAAGAACGGGATGACATCCGTTCCCTGCAGGGACGTGTACAGATGTATGATTCCTACTTGGGTGGTGAAAAACGTGGAGGTAAACGGGGAAGAGGTTCTGAAAACAAACACCAATTTGTTGTCGCCGTGCAAACCAACGAGGAAAACCACCAGTTGTATATGCGTTTCAGCATGGTCACCAGTTTCTGGGAAAAGGAGCTGGAACTCTGGGCACAAAAGCATTTCGCAGATCATCCCTGCTGTATTGTCAATGATGGCCTAGGTGTATTCACAGGAATAGCCGACGCCGGCCACCAACATATAGTAGTGGTGACAGGTAGTGGTCACGAATCGATGGCTAATGAGTTGGTCAACACCATGATCTGTAGCGTAAAAAATTTTCCGAAAGGTAGTTACCACAATATTAACCTGAAGCATCTGCCAAGATACTTTGCTGAATATTGTTATCTATTCCACCGGCGCTTTAATTTGAAAGCAACGGTATAAAGGCTGCGTGAACTTGCCCCTGCCCGCAAGGCTCCTTAAGCTGGTTGAGGCACAGTGGTAATTCGGTCTGGGTTTTTATAGGTGTTGTAATTACTATTCACATGCAGGCTGGTACCGTCCAGATTAGCTGCCCTGTAGGGCTGTTTCAGATGATTGATGACTTGATGGCAAGGTTCATATACAACTTGCTGACGCCAGCGTCATACAAGCCATCAAAAGCCTGGGCAAGAATGTATCGGTGAAATGTTCTGGCTGAATGCCTTCTTCAACCAGCCGATCACTAGGCCTGTTTTCGAAAAATTCTGGAAACATACGCAACGTTTGACCGGTAAAATCAAGGGCATTAATAATTATTGCTACAACTGCCTGTACGATAGTGGTATTCCGTGCATCAGAGTCGTTGGTTATGCGTTCATCAATATATTCAGCTATCTTTGGCTCACGGCATGTTGTGGCAACCAAAACAAGGTGATTCAGACTCTTAATCTGGTACTGGCAGGGCTGTATCATGATTTTCCTGAATGTTTTTGGTGCGGCTCTTTTGAGACGACAATGTAGCCGCTAAAACTTCATGGTTTTCGATATCTCAGGTAACGAAAAAGCGACGGTCTTATGGTGATATAATGTTGTCAAACCAATAACTACATAACACCGTCTCTTGTGAACGCACCCTCTGGCAATACCATCGATTATTCATTCTTTGGTGCGGCTCTTTTGATACGACAATGCAGCCGCTACAGCATCATGGTTGTCGATATATCCGGTAATGAAAAAGAGGCTGGTTTATGATGATATAACATCGTCAAACCAATAATTACATGACCCCGTCTATTGTGAACGCATCCTACGGCAATACCATCGATTATTCATTCTTTTCACCAGCTCGTGATCATTTGGACGCTATCACTCAGCACCTTGAAGCCACTCTTCAACAAGAGCATGGCACCATAGAGGGCTATATCCGGACTGAAGGCAACGAAGTGCTGTGTCTTCTCCTCTAGGGGTAGATGGATAAGCAAGCTAATGATGAGTCGCAGTAATCGTCGGTACCGAGTAGCGACGGTGAGTAGATGAATGGCGTCAGGGGAAATACCTCACAACCACTGACCAGCTTGTCTGGTTCTGCCGTAGTCAGTCGTTGCAGTTACAGCCAGCTGCAGCAATCAAGCGTGTTTCCGCTGGATGTTCAGTTAAACCACAATACTGACAAGTACTCTGATGGGGTGTGGGGAAAAATTGTCACCGATGTGATGGATCGCTCTTATGATAGAACGATTAAACGACATCGTTAGAGTTGCCCAAGTATGGTTGGGAAACGGCAGGCTATGCAACTGGTAGCGGATATGGCTCAAGACTTTAAGGCTTGTTACTAACAGTGCAAGGTTGGTATTGAGCAGATAGAAGACCTGCAAATCCTCAGTTTTGACGGTAATGGCTTGGTGATGCGCTAGGAATGGTTGTGGGAAGCAACTATGAAGAACGCGCAAAATAGTCAGCAGAAACTGTCTTCCAAACTCAGTTCTGGAGAGAAGAAAGATCGCAAACGAATGGCACAGGTAGCCACCGTTTATACGGTAAAACCCAATCTTCTAATGGTAGAATCGGTCATGGATATAGATCGGAAGAGCGATAATGTTGTTAAATTCCGTCCTCCCTCTAGGAATAAGAGATTGTGGGTCAGTGTAAAAAGAGATGAGGAAGTCATGATAGAAGAATCTTTCTAGGAAGCGCTCAGGGCTAGATCAAGAGCAGTAACGGCAGTGGGTCATTGTTATTGATGGGCACCGCTTATCAGCGGGAACTGATTACTTGGATTATTAAACAGAATGGAGTTAAGGCAACCATCATTATGGACTTTATCCATGTATTTGAATATCTGTGGAAAGTAGGTACTGCTTGCACGACAAGGGGCATGAGGCTATTGAAAGTTTGGTGGTAGAGCAGTAGCTGAAGAAACTCATGGGAGAGTCTGACAAGGTGGCCCTAGGAATCCAGTAAAGTGCGAGCAAGAGAGGTTTGACAAAACTGGAGGCTATTAATATAGTGTACAGACTATCTTCAAAAAAACGGCCCATGCCTGCTATGACAAGGCGCTGGATGCTGGATATTCGATTTCCAGTGTGTAATTTAATCACTTACCGTATGGATCTAACCGTGGGGAAGTGGAGTTTGCAAGGGGCAGAGACCGTGTTGAAGCTACACCACCTAGATTCAAGCGGAGATTGGCAGGCGTATTGGAATTTCCATAAGTAGTGCTCTCACCATCGTACTCATTGAGAACTAATGTAATGCGGCGTCATAGTTAGGGAACCACCAACTAATGATTATCATACAGTAATCATGGGCGAAAGATCAGAAATTTCATGCTCCTTTCATGTTGGAAATAAGTCTTTCACTCTGGCTCATCTCTTATTGTAAGAGACTACATCTGGATTTTCCCGAATACTTAATGTTGGCTGGTCTGGCCACCATCCATAAATATCAATATGTCTTCTTCCAGTAACCCATGACCCAAGCGGAGTATCCCAACTATAAAAAAGGGTAGCAGTGGGCACTGCATAGACAAACTCCAGCTTCAATTCCAGTGCAGTAGCATCCAGTGGGATATTATCTATAGACCTAGTTGAGAAACCGATAATATCTTGATGTAATTCAAAACTCCCCTCTGGAGTCACATACTTCAAGCTAGCCTTAACAAAATAGCTTCTAGAGTTTTGAAAAACAAGATGAAAATAGTTAATTTCTCCAACCCAGTATGGAAGAACTACATCACCATCAAGAGACGAAAAAGTATAAGCCACAGGCACCAAGTCTTTAAGTGATGGTATTTGGTTCAGTTGGCCAGATAACACTCATAACACTTTCATTCTCCTCAACACTTGAGTAGGAAGCTTGAGTATCTACACTAGGTATGGCGTCAAGGCTCTTATCCTGCCATGTAATACCCCACTGTGCTGAATCGGATAAAGAGGCAACATTCATCCCGCTTTTAGCCATAATTACACTGGTGATAACCCCAAAACCTTGAGATATTCCTCCGGTTTAGGGATTACACATATTCATATCTGCAGCTGCAGATTTCAGTTGTTTAATGTTTTCATGGACTACCCGAGAAGGCTCTCTCAGCCCCCTCTCCTCAACCAAGCTCCAATGAGCGAGCATTGCTCCTTGCCCACTTAATTGCCACTTAAGGCTTGTGCTCATAACCATTCCCGATGATTGGCCACTCATACTGAATGATGCCACCTGAGGACCTTTGACATTACGAGTCGACAATTTCAGTTCTTGAGGAGTTGGGCTTGAAGTGACCACTATATTCGTAATCTAATGCCTTGCAGGGCGGAATGTCCCAGTATTGGTATCAATAACACCTATAGCACCTAGCTTAATACTTGGATCAAGGCTCCAGTTCTCCCACCAAGACGGCCTAGTTCCTCTGATCAGTGCATTAAAGTTCTTTGATCAATATTCAGGCGGAAGAATTGATAATTTATCACTAGCGAATAGCTGCCCGACTCCAAAAGCCAAGACTAGATATATCGGAGATCTTTTTTTCAAGCAGAACATAGCGCAACCTTACAGCTAAACAAAACTTATGCACGGTTGCAGTATTAGGTGCATGGAAGTATGCGCTAACCTATGTCTTACAAAAGCTATACCTACTTACCCCCCCCCGTATATAAACTAGCTGTTTAAGAATA
The DNA here is from genome assembly GCF_949987555.1 of Borostomias antarcticus. Taxonomy (NCBI): domain Eukaryota; kingdom Metazoa; phylum Chordata; class Actinopteri; order Stomiiformes; family Stomiidae; genus Borostomias; species Borostomias antarcticus. The sequence continues at coordinate 31,914 of NW_028176482.1, forward strand.
GTGCACGACCTTAACGACTATTGGTATAGGCAATTAAATATTACTTTCCTCTACTTGTCTCGTACAATACGAGATGTCCGGCTTTTTTATAGACTCCGAAAGTTTAAAATCCCTGATTTCCCAATAGTTACAGCGTAAATAGTACATGTTAGCGCAACGTAATTATACTATATGTGGCGGTTATCGACGTGTAAGTTGGACGTTATTCTCTGTTTTCCGTAGTTTGGTCATATGGTAGTATTGGCTGAAGCCATTGAAAATCAGGGAATGTTCTACTGTTCGGGAAAGTAAGAAAAGTCGAACATCGCGTTTCCAAGATGAAATGAGCTTGAATGTAAGTATTATTTGGGTGTGGCTATTTTGATACGACAATGCAAACCATGATGTTTTAGCAACTGCATTGTTGTATCAAAAGAGCAATACCAACAGGCATTCAGGAAAATCATGATACAACCATTCCAGTACCATATTAAGAGTCTGGATCACCTTGGTTGGCGGCTGCAACATGCTGGGAGCTAAAGATGGCTGAATATATCGATGCGCGCATAACCAATGACTCTTATGCATGGAACGTCATTATCGGGCAGACAGTTGTAGCAATGATTATAAATGGCCTTGGTTTTATCGGTCAAACGGTGCATATGGTTCCATAATGTTTCGAACACAAGCCTGTTGATAGGCTGGTTGGAGAAGGCATGTTGCCAAGGTATTTAAACGATAAGATTATTGGACTGGCTCTTGATGATTGGTATGATGCTGGCGGAAGCGAGTTGTATCTGAACCTTGCTATCAAGGTCGTCAATCATCTGAAACTACCCTGCAGGGTATTGAATCTGGATGGTACCAGTTTGCATGTGAGCGGTGATTATAATAACAGCGATGACAGTCCAAATGACTTGGCCTGCATCCATATCTGCCTTGGCTATAGCCGTGATCACCGTCCTAACTTGAATCAGGACGGTCTTGCAGTTAATGGTATAGAATTAGGCTGTGGTGCCTCTATTCATGGCTCCGTGTAGCGGCAGGCAAAATAAACTACCGAACCTGCTTTAATGAGTTCATCAAAAAATACCAATCCTACTTCAAAGAGGCTTTGAATAATCGCTATCTGGTAGCAATATGCGGTACTGTAAGTTGACGAAATAATTCAGGCTATCGATCAGCAAAAGCAGTTGTTTATCTCGCATGTTACCACTAATATTAAGGTGGCGACGAGGTTCTGTGTTACCATTTAACATAAGCCTACTTATCGTTTAAATATACGGCACCGGTTTGCCTCGAAGTAGGAGGTGCGTCATGGGCAAGAACAAAATTCAGTTTTGGAAAGGCACGAGTCTTGTGGGGGGCTTTAAGCAATATGGCTAGGAACAACAATGCTGGGACCAGTGTTTCAAATGCCAGAGGGAGAATGGGTTTGAATGTCCTCTGTGTTGTTGCAGGGAGTATTGCATCATAAAAACCAGTGAGCTCTGCCAGTGCAATCGCGGCTGCCACCAAACATCATTGAGCAGTGGCACCATTCTGGAAGCTGGCAAACTGCTCTTTACCACGTGGTTTCTAGGCATGTTTTTCATGACTCAGACCAAGAATGGCATATCTGTCTTGGAGCTTTCAAAACAGCTGGGAATCTCTTATAATTCTGTTTGGTGTTTGGTGTTTGGTGCACAAGCTTATGCAGGTAATGAAAGAATGTGATGACAGCCGTACCCTGCAGGGACATGTGCCGATGGATGATTCCAACTGTGGTGGTGAAAAACATGGAGGTAAACGGGGAAGAGGTTCTGAAAGCAACCACCACTTTGTTGCCCCGTGCGAACCAACGAGGAAAGCAACCCATTGTATATGCGCTGGGTGCGGATCTATTGATACGACAATGCAGCCGCTAAAACATCATGGTTGGCGATATATTCGGTGACGCAACAGAGACGATTTATGGTGACATAACGAGGTCAGACCAATAACTACATAACACCGTCTCTTGTGAAGGCACCCTACGCCAAAACCTTCTATTATTTATTCTCCTCTCCAGCTTTTGACCATTTGGACGCTATCATTCAGCACCTTGAATCCACTCTCCAACAAGAGCATGGCATCATAGTGAGCTATTCCAGACTGAAGGCAATGAAGTCTTGCGCCTTCTTCTCCAAGGGTATCTGGATAAGCAGGGCCATGATGAGCCGCAGTGAGCGTAGGTAACTGGTAGTGGCAGTGAGCAGAGAAATCACGTCAGGGGAAATACTTCCCTACAACTGACCAGCTTGTTTGGTTTTGTCGTAGTCAGGCGTCGCAGTTACAGGCAGCGAAAGCAATTCAGCGTGTTTCCGCTGGATGCTCAATTAAATTTCAATACTGACCAGTACTCTGATGGCATGAGGAGAAAAATTGTCAGCGACTTGCTGGATCGTTCTTACGATCGAATGATTAAACGACATCGTGAGAGTTGCCCAAGTATGGTTGGAAAACGACAGACATGCAATTAGTAGCGGATACGGCTCAAGACTTTGAGGATTTTTAACGTGAGTTCGACGAGATACTCCCTTGCGCTCCATAGGTTTCAGCTTTTTTCTACATGTTCATATTACAGGGAAAGAGTGATTTAAGTACTTTATTGGCTGGCAAGGGATCAGAATTAGCCATTGGGCACTTTTCAAAACACATCGCTATGCCTAAAGTCATAAGATCCAATGATGATAGACAAAATTGAAGCGTTTGACTCACGTTGTGACGAACAGCGCAAGGTTGTGATTGAGCAAACAGAAGACATGCAGATCCTTAGTTTTGACGGTAAGGGCTTAGTGATGAGCTAGGAATGGTTTATGGCAGCAACTAGGAAGAACGAGCAAAATAGTCAGCAAAAGCTGCAAACTAGGTTCAGTCCGGGAAAGAAGAAGGATCGCAAACGAATGGCACAGGTAGCCACCGTTTACACGGTAAAACCCAATCATAGAAAGGTAGAATCGGTCATGGATGTGGATCGGACGAGCGACAACGATGTTAAGTTCGGTCCTCCAGCCAGAATAAGAGAGTGTGGGTTAGTGCAGAAAGAGAGGCGGAAGCCGTGATAAAAGAAGCTTTCTAGGAAGAGCTCAGGCGAGATTCAGAGTAGAAACGGCAGTTGGTAATTGTTATTGATGGCCACCATCATCAGCGGAAACTGATTACCGCGATTATGAAAAAGAAGTGAGTTAATGCAACCAGCATCATGTACTTTATCCATGTACTTGAATATCGGTGGAAAGTATGTCACTGCTTACACGACAAGGGGAATGAGGCTATTGAAAGCTGGGTGGCATACGGGCCCTAGAGATACTCTGGGGAGAGTCTGACAAGGTGGCTCGTGGAATCCGGTAAAGTGTGAGCCAGAGAGGTACTCCAAAACTTTAGGCCATTGATAAGTGTGAAGACTATCTTCAAAAAAAATGTACCGGACTCTGCTACGACAAGTCGTTGGGTGTTGACTATCAGGTTGCCAGTGGAGTCATTGATGGAGCTTGCCGCCATTTGATCAGTGACCGTATGGGTCTAACTTGGGGGAAGTGGAGTTTGCAATGGGTAGGGGCTGTGTTGAAGCTACGCTCACTGGATTCAAGAGGAGATTGGCAGGCGTACTGGAACTTGCATAAGGAATGCGCTCGCCTTCGTAATCATGGAGAATTAATGAATGTGGCGTCGTAGCAAGGGAACCACATCATTATTGATTAGAGAAGGGGAAATAGATCATTTTGATGACTATGTTATCGGTCAACCAATCGAAGGTAATAGTCCGCTGATCACTCCAAACTGAGCAACTATCACCAGAAGGCCAATCATGATAGCTACAGCCAGAGCAGGAATACCTCCAGCTACTTGATAGGGCTCCTTCATATGGAGCTTACGAACCTTCCAGACCAGTGCAACCGGGATGAAGACTGCCAGAACCACTAAAGCAATTGCAGCGTAACCAAGTGCAGTGACAAAGCTTCCAGGCATAAAAATGGCTGCTAGCAAAGGTATTAGCAGTGTCAGAGTAATTGTTTCAATACGTCCCCAAATGCCATGTGATCGACAGAACACTTCCGCCAGATAATCAAATAACCCAAGAGCGACACCAAGAAATGAAGTACCAAGGGCAAAAGCCGCAAATACACTGATTATATAATCAAAACTGGCTGTTCTTGAGTGACTGCCAATAGCATTCATTAGTGACGTAACGCCATCTTGACTCTGGGCCATACCAATAACTGTTGCAGAAGAGATCACTCCAATAACCACAATAATCCAGATCACATAGATACTGAAAGGGAGCGCACTGCCTCCAATCAGGGCGTAACGAAACCGGTGTGGTTTTCCATGAACATACTGAACTACAGTAGGAACCGCACAGTGATAGCCAAAAGATGTATACAACACTGGTAATGCAGCGACAAGAATATTTGGGGCACTGTTGTTTAACACAACATTGTCCAAGCTAACTTCTGGCAATAGTGACAATACTATATAGAGCCACAGAGCCAGCATGAGTGCAAACATCACTCGGTTTACCACATCAACCACCTTGGTTCCAGTGACCACCAGTATTGCCACCAGTAATACAACGACCGTTGCAGTTATCCGAAAAGGAAGGTGAATCCCATCTTTCGCTAGCAGGCTACCCAGTACATTGGCTCCGCCAGATATATAGGCTGCACAAAGAGAGTAATATAGGAACAACATGGCCATGACAGCTATACCTTGGCCGATAGGCCCCATCAATTGCCCCATGACACCATGAAGATTTTCTGCTGCAGGGCAGGCCCTGCAAGCTTCTGCAATCAAAAGGCCCCCATAGGTAGATAGCCACCACATCAGAAACATCAAGAAGATGCTCCAACCAAGCCCAGTCAGTGCTGCCACCAGTGGCAATGCCAGCATGCCCGCACCAATCGAAGTACCTGCTACCAGAAGGCTACTACCTAGCGTCTGACTTTTCATATTCGGTCCACCTGATAGATAAAACAAAAGCCACTAAAAGCGGCTTTCGAACGTAGGAGGCTTATTAAGATAGGTCGACAAGATGACTCTATAAATAACCTATTTACACTAATAATGAACTTAATTATAATTTGTTCTACTTATCAGACGAGCTGTTCGACTTTTTTAGAGCCCATGGAAGTTTAAAATCCTTGGGATGAAGTGGTTACAGATTGATAATGCACGATAGTTCAGTATGGCTATGCTTAATCTTCCCCATATCGATGTGTAAGTTGGGCGTTATTCTCGGTTCCCCAGAGTTTGGTCATCTCATCGTATGGGCGTCAGCCCTTGAAAATCAGGAAATGTTCGACTTTTCTGAAAAGTAAGAAAAGTCTAGCATCGCGTTTATCAGGTAATTTTTTCAGGAATCAGAAGGACTAGGCTTTGTTATCATCCGGCGCATTTTTTGTATTTTCTGCGAGATGTTAGACTTGTTTATAGACACTCGAAGTTTAAAATTCCTAGCTTATCAATGGTTACAACGTACACAGTGTACGTTAGCGTAACACAATTATGCTTACTCTGACGGCTACTACGTGTAAGCTGGGAGTTATTCTCTGGTTTCCAGAGTTTGATCATATGGGCGTATTGGCTGAAGCATTGGAAATCGTGGGATGTTAGACTTTTCTGGAAAGTTAGAATAGTCGGACATCTTGTATTTTTTACACTACCACAAAAACATTGGCCATTATGTTCAGGTACTTTCTCCACAACCGTAGTTTTTGGCGTTTCTTTGAGTGACTGCAGAGCTGATGTTTCCTCAGGAGCTTCCTCATAAACTTCAATATGGCAGAACCAGGCATTATCCATAAACTCTTTTTCCAGTTCAGGCTCACGCTCTTCAGTCTGTACGGTGAGCTCTGCATTGTTCTTCTCTGTTACAAGGATGGCCTGTTTCTTGCCGTCAAACCACCGTAAGGCTTGCTCGTCGTAGGTCTAGATATTAGTCTGGGTATAGTTTGCCCATCTGGTAGCTTGATAAGCTGGAAAATTTAGCCTCTCTGACAGAGAGGCAGATATGGCAAGCAAAGTTAGGGCGGTTGACTGGAAGTACATGTTATTAGCACCCAGCTAATTCTTGATGGAGTGTACACTCAATAACAGTCCCAATTTCCATAGTTACGCGATGCTACTTTTTTAGAGACCACGCAAGTTTTAAATACCTTGCTTACCAATGGCTATAGAGTAAATAGTGTACGTTAGCACAACATAATTAACGTAAGTTCGGCGAGATAATCCCTTGCGCTACATAGGATTCAGCCTTTTTTCACATATTAATGTTACAGGGAAAGAGTGATTTTAGTACTTTATTGGCCGCCAAAGGCTGCGAAGGAGCCATTGGGTACTATTCAAAAAACACCCCTATGTCTCAAGCTCTTAAAATCCAATGGATGTAGCCAAAATTGAAGCGTCGAACTCACGTTAATTATGCTTAATCTGGCGGCTATCGGCGTGTAAGTTGGGCGTTATTCTCAGTTTGCCATAGTTTGATTATATGGTCGTATTAGTTTAATTCCTAGAACATCGCGTAGTCATATATGAACCGGCATGGTGTGCCAACAGCTTGCGAGCCATTCGAGAGGTCAAATGCCATTAGGTGTGGTTCTTTTGCTACAACGCCACATTCATTAGTTCTCCATGATTACGAAGGCGCGAGTATTCCCTATGGAAGTTTCAGTACGCCTGCCACTCTACACTGGAATCTAGTGAGTGTAGTTTCAACACAGCTTCTGCCTTTTGCAAACTCCACTTTGCCACGGGTAGATCCATACGGGTATTGATCAAATGGCGGCAAACTTCCTTAATGACTTCACTGGCAATCTGATAGCCAGCATCCAGCTCCTTGCCATAGCAGAGCATGGGGCGGTTTTTTTGAAGATAGTCTGCACCCTTATTAATGGCCTCCAGTTTTGTCAGACCTCTCTTGCTCGCACTTTGCCTGATTCCTCCGTACACTTTGTCAGACCTCCACTGAGTATCATCAGGGATCGTTCTGCCACTCAGCTTTCAATAGTTCCATCACCCTTGTCGTGTAAGCAGTGCTAAGCTTTACATAGATATTCAAGTACATGGATAAAGTCCATGATGATGGTTGCCTTAACTCCCTTCTTTTCCATGATATAGGTAATCAGTTCTTGCTGATGATGGTTCCCATAAATAACAGTAACCAACTGCCGTTTCTGCTCCTGATCTCGCCTGAGCGCTTCCTCGAAAGCTTCTTCTATCACGGCTTTCGCTTCTCTTTCTCCACTGGCCCATACTATCTTGTTCCTAGCTGGATGACGGAATTTAACAATGTTGTCGCTCTTCCTACCTATATCTATGACAGATTCTGTCGTTCGAGAATTGGGTTTTACCGTATAAACGGTGGCTACCTGTGCTATTAGTTTGGATCTTTCTTCTCTCCCTGACTGATCCTAGTTTATAGTGTCTGCTGACTCTTTTGCGCCTTCTTCTTAGTTGCTTTGCTAACTATTCCTAGTGCATCACCAATGCTTTACGTCAAAACTGAGGATCTGCAGGTCTCCTGTTTGCTCAATCACAACCTTGCGCTGGTCGTAAAAAGCTTCAAGGTTTTGAGCCGTATCCGCTACCAGTTGCATAGCCTGTAGTTTTCCAACTATACCTTGGCAACGCTCACGATGTCGTTTAATCGTTCGACTATAAGAGCGATCCATCACATTGCTGACAATTTTTCCTCATAGCATTAAGAGTACGGGTCAATATTTGGTTTAACTGAGCATACAACGGAAACACGCTTGATTGCTGCCGCTGGCTGTAACTCCTGACTACTACAGAACCAAACAAGCTGGTCAGTGTCGGCAGGTATTTTTTTTTGACGTGATTTCTCTGCTCATCGTTACCGACGGTTGCTGCGGCTGATCATTGGTCTGCTTATCCAGATACCCATGGAGGAGAAGGTGCAACACTTCGTTGCCTTCAGTCTGGATATAGCTTTCTATGGTGTCATGCTCTTGTTGGAGAGTGGATTTAAGGTGCTAAATGATAGCGTTTAAATGATCACGAGCTGGTGAGAAGAATGAATAATAGCTGTTATTGGCGTAGGATGCGTTCACAAGCGATGGAGTTATGGAGTTACTGGTTTGATGACGTTATATCATCATAAAGCAGGCTCTTTTTCATTAGCTGATATATCGAAAACCATGATGTTTTAGCGGCTGCATTCTCGTATCTAAAGAGCCGTACCAATATTATTGTAGGTGCTATTGCGATCTTTTTTTGTGTCGGAACGAAGTCTTGCTATGGAGTTTTATTATCAATTTCGCCATGTCTGAGCAGGTTGACAAGCCCAATATCGTGCTTTCCCACCCCCCCCCCCCTCTCTCTACTGGAGTGCCATGTTAGTTGGCCGGCTTCTAGGGCCATGGGTGATGAAGTATGCCTGAGCTGACTATCTGCTAATAGTTTCTGGGTTGGTGGCTTGTTGTCTTTTGGTTGAATGGATGAGTAGTTATGGATTGGCTGCGGTACTTATGGTGGCATTGGTGGGCTTGTTCAATTCCAACATGTTTTAGGTCATTTATGGTCTATCAATGAAAGGGTTGACACCGGTTGTGGCAACACAGGCATTTAGTATTGTTACTACCGTTATTGTTTGTTGGGCCGTGATTCTCATGGTAGGCGGTATTGCTACCGATAGATTGGGTATTAAGGCTGCGTTCGGTCTACCGATTATCTGCTATCTGATCATTTCCTCTTATGGCTTTTCCCCTTGGCGTAGGCGTGCACCTGAGAGTGATTTTGAGAGCCAATAGTTACCTGTTAGCTTCGCTGATACTATGCCAACGTACCGTAGTTAATAACAGAATCTAAGTAGCCGGTTCCGGTTGGAGTCTTATGAATCGAATTTCCCTAACTATTTTTTTGCCTGAAGCCAGCCGAATTGCTGCTGGTTGTATGGGGTGGTGACTGGGATAATAGTAAAGTTTCACACGAGCATGTTAAACAGGCTCACCAGTTGGTGGATAGCGCCCTTGAAAGTGGCATTAATTTCTTTAATCACGCTGATATCTACACCAGTGGTAAAGCTGAAGAGGTGTTTGGACGAGTATTGACTGATTGCCCGGAGTTGAGAGAAAACATTTTTTTGCAGAGCAAGTGTGGTATTCGTTTTGCCTAAGGTGATATTTCAAATCGCTATGATCTCTCCAGAGAGTGGATTATCCACAGTGTTGAAAACAGTCTTGCCGTTTGAATACAGAATAGCTTGACCTGCTTCTGCTTCATCGCCCTGATCCACTGATACAGCCGGAAGAGGTTGCTGAAGCCTTCCATCAATTGCAGAAATCAGGGGAGTCAGGTATTTTGGTGTATCCAATATGAATTGGCACTAGATGAAATATCTACAGTCCTTCCTTGAGCAGGCAATTGTTGTGAATCAGCTTTAGATGAGTCTGACTCACTTGGAATGGCTGGATGAAGTGGTTCTAGTTAACGACCTTGGAGGCAAAACAGTTGGGTTAACTCCTAGCACCGTAGAGTATTGTCGCAGCCATAATATTCAGTTGCAGGCTTGTGGGTGTTTGAGTAATGGTGTTTTCACTAAGAAGGATGTCAGTGCCAGAGGTCGTACGCTTCACTGATTAGACGTGATCAAGGTCGAATCAGGAGGGGAATATCTCATTATGTGACGAGATGTTTGACTTTTCTGTCGATCTAATAAGGCATGACTGAACCTACTGTCTGTTATTAAAAGCAGTTCAAAATAAAGATGGTTGCAGCCATGCCCATTGAAGATTTTATTTCCACTGTTTACCGCCTGATCGATAATTTGCTTAAAGAACTCTTTCCGGTAGGCTTGTGCGGTCTTGGCTCTCCACCAACACTCTCAGACAGTGAAGTCATAACAATGGAGGTTGTTGGTGAGTGGCTTAAGCATCACAAAGATAAACATATCTGGAAATACTTTGGGTGTGGTTCTCTTGCTACGACGCCACATTCATTAGTTCTCCGTGATTATGAAGGCTAGAGCATTCCTTATGGAAGTTCCAATATGCCTGCCAATCTCCACTTGAATCCAGTGCGTGTAGCTTCAACACAGCCTCTGCCCCTTGCAGACTCCACTTTGCTCCGGTCATATCCCTACGGTCATTGATCAAATGGCGGGAAACTATCTCAATGACTCCACTGTCAATCGGATAGCCAGCATCAGCGTTTGGGACGGTTTGTTTGAAGATAGTTTGCACACTTATCCATGGCCTCTAGTTTTGTCAGACTTCTCTTGTTCGTACTATGCCGGATTCTCTTAGCTACTTTGTCAGACTCTCCACTGAGTATTTCAGGGACCGTTCTGGCACCAAACTTTGAATAGCTTCATCACCATTGTCGTGTAAATAGCCACTGGCTTTCTACAGATATTCAAATACGTGAATAAAGTCCATGATGATGGTTTCCTTAACTCCTTTCTTTTTCATAATCACGGTAACCAGTTTCCGTTTATGAGGGTGCTCATCAATAATAATGACCAACTGTCGTTGCTGCTCAGGATCTTGCCTGAGCGCTTCCTCGAAAGCTTTTTCTATCACGGATTACGGCTCTCTGGTTAACACTATCTGATTTCTGGCGGGAGGACTGAATTTAACAACGTTGTCTCTATTTCGATCCATATCTATGACTGATTCTGCCGTTTGAGGATTTGGTTTTACCGTATAAAATGGTGGCTAACTGTGCCATTAGTTTGCGATCTTTCTTCTCTCTGACTGAATCTGCTTTGCAGCTTATGCTGACTCTTTTGGGCGTTCTCTAGGGTTGCTTACCTCAACCATTCTTGGCGCATCCCTAAGCCCTTACCGTCAAAGCTGAGGATCTGCAGGGCTTCTGTTTGCTCAATCACAACCTTGCGCTGTTCGTAAAAAGTCTCAAAGTCTTGAGCCGTATCCGCTACCAGTTGTGTAGGCTGTCGCTTTCTAACCATCCCGTGGCAACTCTACAATGTTGTTTAATCGTTAGGTCAAAAGAGTCTCACCAAACTCATTCTGTTTCATAATCACGGTAATCAGTTTTAGCTGATGCGGGTGCCCATCAATAACAATGGCCCACTGCCGTTTCTGCTCCGGATTTAGCCTGAGCGCTTCCTTGAAAGCTTCTTCTATAACGGCTTCCGCTTCTTTTTCTACACGGTCCACTCTTTCTTATTCCTAGCGGGAGGACGAAATTTAACAATTTTGTCGCTCTTCCGATCCATATCCATGACCTATTCTGGCGTTAGAGAATTTGGTTTTACCGTATAACCTGTGGCTACCTATGCCATTCGTTTGCGATCTTTTTTCTCTCCCGGACTGAGCTTGGTTTGCAGCTTGTGCTGACTTTTTTGCGCGTTCTTCCTAGTTTCTTCCCTCAACCATTCCTAACTCATTACTAAGCTATTACCGTCAAAACTGAGGATTTGCAGGTCTTCTGTTTGCTCAATCCCAACCTTTCGCTGTGCGTAAAAAGCAAAAGTCTTGAGTCGTCTCCGCTACCAATTGCATAGTCTGTCGTTTTACAACCATACCGTGTCAACTCTGATGATGTCGTTTAATCGTTCGATCATAAGAGCGATCCATCACCGCACTGACAATTTTTTCCTCATGCCATCAGAGTACTAGTCAGTATTTAAGTTTCACTGAGCATCAGCGGAAACACGTTGTATTGCTTCCGCTGGTTGTCACTGCGACGCCTGACTACGACAGAACCAAACAAGCTGGACAGTTGTCTGTAGGTATTTTACCTGACGTAATTGTTCTGTTCACCGTCGCTACCCGTTACCGATTATTGCTGTGGCGCATCATTGGCCTGCTAACCAGAGATTCTTGGAGGAGAAAGCGCAACACTTCGTTGCCTTCAGTCTTTATATAGCTCTCTATGGTGCCACGCTCTCGTTGGAGAGTGGCTTAAAAGTGCTGAATGCAGTGTCCAAATGATTACTGGCTGGTGAAGAGAATTAATAATCGATGGTATTGGGCAGGATGAATTTACAAGAGACAGTGTTATGTAGTTATTGGTTTGACGACGTTATATCACCATAAAACTGTCTCTTTTTCGTTACCTTGATATATAGACATCCATGGTGTTTTAGCTGCTACATTGTCGCATCAAAAGAGCCGCCCCCAATGTCTTTCCTGATTACCACTGTTAATCATCCAGCTGAAGGCGCATTGCTGGCATGGGGTAAGTGCGTGCAGCCCTGTAACCAAGTCTTGATATCATTGCTTTCAAATCAAAGCGCCTAGTGAATCGATAGCAATATTCAGCAAGGTATCTTGGCAGATGCTTCTGGTTAATATTGTGGTCACTGCCTTTCAGAGAATTTTTGACGTTACAGATCATGGTGTTGGCCAACGTAAACCACTCATTAGCCATCGATTCGTGACCACTCCCTGTCACCAATGCTGTATGTGGGTGTCTGGTGTCGGCTATTCCTGTGAATACACAGAGGCCATCACTGACAACACCTCAGGTAGGATCACCGAGATGCTTTTGTGCCCAGAGTACCAGCTCATTTTTCCTGAAACTGGTGACTATGCTGAAACGCATATACAGCTGGTAGTTTTCCTTGTTGGGTTGCGGCGGCAACAAATTGGTATTTGTGTTCATAACCTATTCCACTTTTGCCTCCATGTTTTTCACACCCCAGTAGGCATCATACATCTGAACATGTCTCTGCAGAGGACGGCTGTCATCACGTTCTTTCATGACCTGCATAAGCGTGTGCTTCAAGCGCCCAGCAGCATTATAAGAGATTTTCAGCTGTCTCGAGAGCTCCATGGCTGATATGCCATTATTGGTCTGAGTCATTAAAAACATGCCTAGAAATCAAATGGTAAAGGGCAGTTTGCTAGCTGCCAGATGGTGCCATTAGCCAATGTTGTCTAGTGACGGCGGCGATTGCACCGGTAGAGCTAACTGGTTTTTATGGTGCAATACTCCCGATAACAACACAGAGGAGATTAAAACCCATTCTGCCCCCTGCATTTGCAAAACTGGTCACGGCGTTGCTGTTCCTAGCCTCATTGCTGAAAGAATTCCACAAGGCTCATGCCTTCTGAAACGGAATTTTGTTCTTGGCCATGATGCACCTTCTACTTCGAGGAAAAACGGTGTCGCAAGTTTAGACGAGAAGGAGGCTTAGGTCAGATGGTAATCAGGATGTCTTTTACCGTTTAGGCAGTGGGATTCAGGAAAATATCAATTGAGTTGGTGAAAAGCAGATGGGAGTGGTTTCCTTGCTACGATGCCCCTTTCATTAGTTCTTCATGATTACGAAGGCGAGAGTATTCATTATGGAAGTTCCAATATGCCTACCAATCTCCACTTGAATTTAGTGAGCGTAGCTTCAACACAGGCTCTGCCACTTACCAACTCCCCTTTGCCTCAGTTAGATCCATACGGTCATTGATCAAATGGCGGCAAGCTCCATCAATGACTTCACTGGTAATAGGATAGCCAGCGTCCAGCTCCTTGTCATAGCAGGTTTTAGGACAGTTTTTTTGAAGATAGTCTGCACACTTATCAATGGCCTCCAGTTTTGTTAGACATCCATCGCTAGTATTCTGCCGTATTTTCCGGCCACCTTGTCAGACTCTCCCCTGAGTATTTTCATACCGTTCTGCCACCAAACTGTTAATAGCTTCATCCCCATTGTTGTGTAAGCAGTGACCGGTTTTCCACAGATATTCAAGTATCAAGGTGTTGAATGGTAGCGTCCAAATGATCACGAGCCGGTGAGAAGAATTAATAATAGAGGGTATTGGCGCATGATGAGTTCACAAGAGACGGTGTGATTTAGTTATTGGTTTGACGATGTTATATCATCATAAAACCGTCTTTTTTTCGTTACCGGATATATTGGGAACCATGATGTTTTAGAGATTGCATTGTGTATCAAAAGAATCGCCCCTAACTAACGTGAGTGCGACGCTTCAATTTTGGCTATATCCCTTGGATTTTAATGGCTTGAGTCATAGTGATGTGTCTTGAAAAGTGCCTCATGGCTCATTCTTAGCCTTTGCCAGCCAATAAAGTACTCAAATCTCTCTTTTTCTGTAACATGAATATTTACAAAAAAGCTGAAACCTATGCAGCGCAAGGGATTATCTCGTCTAACTTACGTTAACTACATAACACCGTTCTTGTGAACGCATCCTGCACCAATACCCTCGATTATTCATTTTTATCACCAGTTTGTGATCAGTTGGACGCTATCATTCAGCACCTTGAATCCACTCTCCAGCAAGAGCATAGCACCATAGAAAGCTATATACAGACTGAAAACAACGAAGTGTGGCGCCTTCTCCTCCACGGGTATCTGGATAAGCAGGCCAATTATGAGCCGCAGCAATCGTCGGTAACGGGTAACTACGGTGAGCAGAGAAATTACGTCAGAAAAAATACCTCCCATAACTGACCAGCTTGTTTGATTCTGTCGTAGTCAGGCGTCGCAGATGCAGCCAGAGGAAGCAATTCAGAGTGTTTTCACTGGATGTTCAGTGAAACCTCAATACTGACAAGTACTCATTATGACATGGTGGCAAAAATTGTCAGCAATGTGATGGATCGCTTGTATGATCTAACGGTTAAACGACATCGAGAGAGTTTCCACGGTATGCTTGGAAAACGACAGGCTATGTAACTGGCAGCTGATACGGTTTAATACTTTTAGGCTTTTTACGAATAGCTCAATGTTGGGATTGAGCAAACAGAAGACCTGCAGATCCTCAGTTTTTACGGTAACGGCGTGGTGATGCGCTAGGCAGGGTATAGGGAAGCAACTAGGAAGAACGTGCAAAAGAGTTTGGTGCGGCTCTTTTGATATGACGATGTAGCCGCTACAACATCATGGGTTTCGATATATCCGGTAATGAAAAAGAGTGGTGTTATGGATTTATTGGTTTGGCGACATTATATCACCATAAAACCGTCTCTTTTTAGTTACCTGATATATCGAAAACCATGATGTTTCCTGATTACCACTGTTCATCATCTCGCTTAAGGAGCCTTGCTGGCATGGGGTAAGTTCTCGCAGCCATGTAACCAAGTTTTGATACCATTGCTTTCAAATTAAAGCGCCGGTTGAATCGATAGCAATATTCAGCAAGGTATTTTGGCAGATGCTGCTGGTTAATATTGTGGTAATTGCCTTTCAGAGAATTTTTGACGTCCCAGATCATGGTGTTGACCCACGTAAACAACGCATTAGCCATCTATTCGTACCACCGGCTGTCACACTGCTGTATGCCGGTGTCCGGCGTTGGTTATTCCTGTGACTGCACAGAGGCCATCACTCAACACCGCAGGTATGATAACCGAGATGCTTTTGCGCTCAGAGTTCCAGCTCCTTTTCCCGGGAACTGGCGACCATGCTGAAACGCATATACGGATGTTAGTTTTCCTCGTTGGTTTGCACGGAGGCAACAAATTGGTGTTTGTTTTCAAAACCTCTTCCCCGTTTGCCTCTATGTTTTTCACCATCTCCATAGGAATCATCCTTCTGAACATGTCCCTGCAGGGGACGGCTGTCATCACGTTCTTTCATTACCTGCATAAGTTTGTGCTGTAAGCGCCAAGCAGCATTATAAGAGATTCCATGCTGTCTCGAGAGCTCCAAGGACCATATGCCATTCTTGGTCTGAGTAATTAAAAACATGCTTAGAAACCAAGTGGTACATGCAGTTTGCTAGCTTACAGGATGGTGCCTTTGGTCAATGATGCCTGGCAGCAGCAGCGATTGTACTGGTAGAGCTCACGGGGTTTTAGTGTGCCATACTCCGGACAACAACACTGAGGACATTCAAACTAATTTGGTCACCGCCATTTGTAAAACTGGTTATGGCATTGTTGTTCTTGGCCATATTGCTGAAAGAACTCCACAAGGCTCATTACTTTCTGAAACTTAATTTTGTTCTTGGCCATAATGCACCTTCTACTTCGAGGAAAAACTGAGTGTAAGTTTATACGAGAAGGAGGTTTAGGTAAGATGGTAATTAGGTGCTGTTTTAGCACTGTATTGTCGTATCAAAAGAGCCGTACCCAGCAGAGTTAGCAGAAGCTGCAAACCAAGCGCAGTCAGAGAGAGGAAAGATCGCAAACGAATGGCTAAGGTAGCCACCGGTTTATACTGGTAAAACCAAATCTTTAAATGGCAGAATCGGTCATGGATATGGATCGGAAGAGTGACAAGGTTGTTAAATTACTTACTTCAGCAAGTAATAAGAGAGTGTGGGCCAGCGTAGAAAGATAGGTAGTAGTCGTGGTAGAAGAAGCTTTCGAGGAAGCGCTAAGGCGAGATCCAGAGCAGAAACGGCAGTGGGTTATTGTGATTGATGGGCACTTTCATCAGTGGAAACTTATTACTGGTATTATGAAAAAGAAGTGAGTTAAGGCAACCATCATCATGGACTTTATTCATGTACGTGAAGATCTGTGGAAAGACGGGCACTGTTTTCATGACAAGGTGGTATGAGGTTATTGAAAGCTGGGTGGCAGAATGGTCCCTGACGGTACGGAGGGGATAGTTTGACAAGGTGGCCATGGGAATCCGGCAAAGTGCGAGTAAGAGAGGTCTGCCAAAACTGGAGACTATTGATAAGTGTGCAGACTATCTTTTAAAAAACCGTCTCAAGCTCTACTATGACAAGGTGTTTGATGCGGGCTAGCCGATTGCCAGTGGAGTCTATTGATGGAGCTTGCCTCCATTTGATCAATGGCCGTATGGATCTAACCTAGGTAAAGTGTAGTTTGCAATTGGTAGAGGCTGTGTTGAAGTTACGCTTACTGGATTTGGTGCGGCTCTTTTGATACAATGATGCATCCGCTAAAGCATCATGGTTTTCGATATATCCGGCAACGAAAAAGAGACGTCCTTATGGTTATATAACGTGGTCAAACCAATAACTACATAACACCGTTTATTGTGGACGCATCCTACGCCAATCCCCTCGATTATTCATTTTTCTCACCAGACTGTGATCATTTTGATGCTATTATTCAGCATCTTGAATCCACTATCCAGCAAGAGTATGGCACCATAGAGAACTATATCCGGACTGAAGGCAACGAAGTGTTGCTCCTTCTTCTCCGACGGTATCTGGACAAACAGGCCAATGATGAGCCGCAGCAATCGTTGGTAACTGGTAGCGATGGTGAACAGAGAAATTACGTTAGAAAAATACCTCTTGACAACTGACCTGCTTGTTTGGTCTTGGCGTATTCAGGCGTTGCAGTTACAGCCAGCGTAAGCAATCAAGCGTATTGCCGCTGGACGCGAAGTTAAACCTCAATACTGAAAAGTACTCTGTGGGTATGAGGGAAAAAATTGTCAGCGATGTGATGGATCGCTCTTATGATAGCACGCTTAAACGATATCGTGAGAGTTGCCCAAGTATGGTTGGAAAACGATAGACTATGCAACTGGTAGCGGATATGGCTCAAGACTTTGAGGCTTTTTACAAACAGCGTAAGGTTGGTAGTGAGCAAACAGAAGGCCTGCAAATCCTCAGTTTTGACGGTAAGGGCCTAGTGATGCGCTAGGAATGGTTGAGGGAAGCAACTAGGAAGAACGCGCAAAAGAGTCAGTAGAAGCTGCAAACTAGGCTCAGTCCTAGAGAGCAGAAAGTTTGTAAACGAATGGCACAGGTAGTCACCGTTTATACGGTAAAACCCAATCCTCTAACGGCAGACTATGTCATGGATATGGATCGTAAGAGCGACAACGTTGTTAAATTCCGTCCTCCAGCCAAGAATAAAAGAGTGTGGGCTAGTGTAGAAAGAGAGGCGGAAACAGTGATAGAAGAAGCTTTTGAGGAAGCGCTCAGGCTAGATCAGGAGCAGAAATAGCAGATGGTCATTGTTATTGATGGGCACTCTCATCAGCGGAAACTGATTACCGTAATTATGAAAAAGAAGTGAGTTAAGGCAACCATCATTATGGACTTTATCTACGTACTTGGATATCTGTGGGAAGCCGTTCACTGTTTACACGTCAAGGGGTATTAGGCTATTGAAAGCTGGGTGCAGAACGGTCCCTGAAGACACTCAGGGAATAGTTTGACAAGGTGGCCATGGGAATTCGCCACAGCGCGAACAAGTGAGGTCTGACAAACTGAGAGGCCATTGATAAGGGTGCAGACTATCTTCAAAAAAACCGTCCCAAGCCATGCTATGACAAGGCGCTGGATGCTGGCTATCCGATTGCAAGTGGAGTCATTGAGGTAGCTTGCCGCCATTTGATCAATGACCGTATGGATCTATCCTAGGCAAAGTGAGTTTGCAAGTGTCAGAGGCTGTTGAAGCTACGCTCATCGTATTCAAGTGAGGATTGGCAGGAGTATTGGAACTTCCATAAGTATTGCTTTCGCCTTCGTAATAATGGGAAACTAATGAATGTGGCGTCGTAGTAAGGGAACCACACCCATTGAATTTATATATCAGCCTTTCAGTTAGTAGCGGCTAAAATTATAAAGCAGGTTAGTAACTAACTTGATTAGGAGTCTTTTCCTGAGTAGGTGACTGTGAGATCGATTACTGTTGAAGACTGTATGACAATCCAAGTCGTGACGCTATCTCCAGATATTCAGGTAGCTGAAGCGATCCGTATATTATTGCAACATAATATCACTGCAGCACCAGTCGTTGATACGGAAGGTGAGTTGGTAGGTATTCTGTCGGAAATGGACTGTCTGAAAGGCACGCTGAATGGCAGTTATTTCTCTCAAGATGCAGGCCTAGTGCGAGAGTACATGACCACGGATGTTATAACAGTCGCCCCCAAGGATGATATTATCTCTGTTTATCAACTCTTTATGGCAGACAAAGCGTTTCGGGTACCGGTTGTTTCAGAAGGCACCTTGGTGGGTATTGTAAGTCCAAAAGACTTGATGTCAGCAGTGTTCGAATTTTATGAGCGCCCGGTTGGCTCTATATAAGTATGTATAGCTTGCTTCTCTTCTGTGTTTTATCGTTTTCAGTTCGTTTAGCATAATTCTCATTGCCGTATCTTATCATCTGTTGAAGCGGAATCGTAAAACTGCTTTAGGTGTGGTTACCTTGCTACGCCGCCTATGTAGCGCAAGGGGTTATCCAGTCTAATCCACGTTAGTTGGGTGTTGATTTTATTTGTTTGGAATGAAAATATTTTTTATTTTTTGAATTATTGATTTTATTGTTTGTTCATCAGCTAAACTTTTCTTTTATATAATGGAGATTTTTGAAAAGGAATTAACATGGATATGGATAGTGTTAGCGGCACTCCTCCTCGAGAATCCACCAATGTTAAGCAACCGCAGGGAAATAGTACTGCTTTTGGAAAAACAGTATCAACAAAGGCCAGTGATCTGATATCTGTAAGAGCTGTAGGCTCTGGCATAGATTCAGCAGGTTTCTTACTGCCAAGTAAGCTTAGAAATAGAAAAACTGAGGATATAGGAGAGAGCTTCTTTCAAACAGAAGAGACATTTAACGATGGCAGCTATATGAAGGGGGATTATGAAACAAACCTCGTAGCACCTTCAGATAAATGCGCTATTTCAGTGTCTCATCAGGATGGATTTTACTCGGCCTTGGAAGAAGGTGATAAGCTGTTTTCCTTGAATCCGGCGTTGGCCTCTCTTACTGTTGAGGCTGACCGGGACTTTATGGACATTCATAAGGCAGTGCTGGAAATTGGCAGTGATCCGGTAGAAAATCTTGACCCTAATAACCACAATGTCAGCAAAGCTAAAGGCTTATTGAAAAAGTTGTTTGATTTTTTCAGCCAACACAAGATTGCTATTGGACTTTCGCTGTCTATTCTTGCCGTGTTTGTATTTTCTATTCCTGTTGTTGGTCAGGTTTTTGCCGCCAGTTTTGGGGTGGTGGCTCTTCTTTCGTTAGCATTAATTTCCAGCTCTGTATTTTTTGGTTTATTGTTCGTCAATTATATTGGTGGCATAGGTCCTGATGCACAAAACAATCAAGGATATAATAGTAATCAGAACCAAAATCAGAGTAGTGGCCTTGGTGCTGCTAAAACAGAGTCAGTCAGTAACGCTGGCGCAGAGGAACCAGAAGCAGTTCTGAGTACTGATGGTAACTTTTATCTGGAGCAGACCTCAGATTTAGAAGGAAAGCCAGCTTCAGCCAGTGGCACTCTCAATACCGCTACTGTAGAAAGACAGTATAACGAGCCATTTACTCTGGGGAAATTTGAAAACTGGGTTCATAACGATATTGCCGAATGGTTCGAAGGTGGAAAGTGGGAGCATTTGCTTAGTACCAGAAGTGCGCGTGGAACGGAGGAGGCTATTGAGTTAACTGAAAACTCGACCGAGCTTCGACAGTCAGCTCTTGAAGATGTATCAGAACTTATCCGGTTAGTGCGGGCTCCTCTGGATGCAGAACGAGGAGGAACACCTTTACAGCAAAAAGACAGGCTGCTGAAGGTTAAAGATAAAATGCGTGACCTTCTTCAAAAGGATTTAATA
The DNA here is from genome assembly GCF_949987555.1 of Borostomias antarcticus. Classification (NCBI taxonomy): domain Eukaryota; kingdom Metazoa; phylum Chordata; class Actinopteri; order Stomiiformes; family Stomiidae; genus Borostomias; species Borostomias antarcticus. The sequence goes on from NW_028176482.1 coordinate 52,364, forward strand.
CCAACAGACAAATACCTATCAGAAATGACCGTGAATTTCGGAGCAGCAGTCAAAGACTACAAACATTTCACCTCTCATTTGTCTGCACCCTATCTTTCTATTGAGGAAGCGAGAGATCGGGCACCATTTAGTGAACATGGCTCTGCTAAAAATGCAATGATTGAATCAATGGAGCTTCTTAGAGGCATTCATGAAGTCATGCAGGAAGAATCAAGAAGGTTGGCATTAGAAGAAGAGTGGAGTGTTAGAGCTGCTGAAGTTGTTCATACGGCAGTAAATGCGGTTAAACCAGTTTTGGAGACTACAGGAGCTAATACTAGCCCTGTCTATCCTGTGGAACCGGTTGATGAATCAGTTGTTAGTTCGGTCCCTGTCGCAGCTCGGGAAAGAAGGGCTAGAGTGGTGAAAGAAAGAAAAGAAAGAGTTGTCAAGGTGTCTGATCCTAACTGGATCATGCCAAGGGTTGAAAAGAATGGGGTGGCATTTCAAAGACTTTCTAGGGAGCTGATGTCATGTACAATGCTGTTGAATTTAAACTGGAGCAAACAGAGTGTAGATGATCAACAAATAACTGATACTCATAAAAAACTTTTAGAAGAGTTTGAGAAGAATATTGTTTCAGGTGTTAATCAAGGTGCTGCAATCAATCAAGTTGATAAAAGCTATATGGAATTAGTTGTTCAAGAGGCAGCATTAAAAGTTAAGGAAATAGTTGAAGTAATAGTAGTGGAAAAGAAAGGTGATATTGATATTAAAACACAAACAGCCAAAGAAAAGTTTATTAAGGTTATACTGGGAAGTAATGAAGACAGTGAGCAGTTTTCAAGCATTGACGATGCTTTTGAAACTACGAAAGCAGATAACAGTGAGAAAATCGTAGTTAAACGTTATATTGAAAACTGGATTCTTAATAATTGGAATTAAAATTAATTTTTAATTATTTTTGTATATGAAAAAGTATCTACCTATGCGTAATTGGCAAGAACACTGTTTTATAACCTAGAGTTAAAGGTATTGCTTTTAGGGATATTTCAATAAGGACAGGGAGTCACTAATGAGTAACCCAGTTGGCGGCACAGGTTCCACCGGCACTGAGTCAGGAACAACCACAACCACAATCATGTTAAATGATACCCGAATCTCTTCACTTCGTGCTGCAGGTTATACAGATGCCCAGATAGAAGCTTTGCGGGCATTGGGTGACCCTGATGATCAAGGCAATTCCTTAGCCCCGACCCATTTTTATTCTGTTAACAAACAAACTCTCAATGCGCTTCAGTACTCTGGTGACCTAGATGAAGCCTCACAGCAGTTAGTGTATTTGCAAGCACCTATTGCATTGGTCCAGGAGGTCAGTAATCCAGCCAATTGGCAGGGAGATAATTATGTAGGGCCAGGAGCCTCAGAAATTAATGCGTACCTTTTAGGTAAGCCAGTGGATTTTACCAAACCAAGTTTAGATGCATTGATTATGTCGGTTTTAACGGCGAGAGCAGATATTCTTCAAGCCCAATTAGAAGAACAAATTCAATCCATTAATGAGAAAAATAAATTATTGGAACAGGCAAATGCAATGCTGTCTCTTGCTAAAGATAAAAAAGCCTCTGCAGGCACGTCTGGTAGATCAGAAATTACTCAGGATATGAAGAGTTTTTGGGAATCATTAGGTGCTCAGTTTTCTACCAATGGTGTTGATGATGATGGAAATGGTTTGAATGAATATAACTCTGCAGAGTGGGATGTAAATATTGAATCCCTTAAAGGGAAAATTGAATCTCTAACTAGTCAGTCACAGTTGGAAACCACAAAGCTTCAACAGACTATAAATAAATATAATCAGACATTCGAAATGCTTTCTAATTTTATAAACAAATATTTTCAGTCAATAAGTGCGATTATTCAGAATCTGCGTTAACGTATGGAGGGGTCTCACGTGAATAATGAAGATCTTAGCGGTTATGAAGGTGAAGAGCTGGAAAATATGCTCCTGAATTTCTTTGGTAAGGGAGGTACATTCAAAGATTTGAAGAATATGAGTAATGATGCCATGGAGGCCATCTATTCAGTTGCCTATAACCTTTATCAAGGCGGGAAATACGAGGACGCGCAGAAGATTTTTCAGTTTTTATGTTTTTATGATCATTTTAATCGCAAATACTTTCTGGGGCTTGGGGCATGCCAGCAAATGCAGAAACAGTATGACAGCGCTATAGAGATTTTCTCCTTTGCCACTATTCTTGATTCAGATGATCCTCGTCCGATGCTCTATATCGGTGATTGTCATATGGCCAAAGGTGACAAGGATAAAGCCATGGTAGCATATGAGACCTCTATTGAGTGGGCCAGTGATAGTCCGGAATATTCCCAAGACTTGGCGCGAGCCAGAACAATGTTGGGAAACAGTTAATAACTGAGGAGAAAGCAGGATGTCTACTATATCACACGGCCCTCAGTCGACGGACAAGAAACATAATGATCCTTCAACTTTGCAAAAGACAGATGAGCTTGTACAACAGAGCCATATTAACCGTGGATATTCAGTCCAGAACACAGTTTCCAAAGCCACCGAACAGGATACCATTAAATATCCATTGACTCAGCACAGAATGGATGTTCCTGCAGAAGGTGCAAATACCCCATCTGAAAAAGTACTGAAGGAAATAGCTGTTTTTAAGGAAATTAAAAATGCCTTTGTTTCTGATCCAGATGTTACTGGTGGTGCATTGTTAGGTGGATCTTTGCTTGAACAACTAGACCAGAAAGTTCTTGATGGTGCCATTGAACGGCAGAACCCACTGGCTAAGCATATAAATACCATGCAGGGCAATAGGCAGCATCTTTTATCACTCGGTTATAGTGAAGAGCTGGTTGATGGGTTGCTCTCCTTGGCAGATCAGAACGACCCAGATAACTCTCTGGCAAGTATGCATTCATTTTCTGCTCGACTTTCTGGAAAGCTTTCTGGAGATGAATCATTGAAAAGAGTGCATACCCTTTTTGGAGATACTTTAAATAGAGTTGCAAATCTAAATGGTGGCCCTGCAGATCTTCACTCCAAACTACAGGCGAACCTTAAAACCTTCAATACAGCATTTCTGAATTCAAACAAACATTTAGATGTAGACAGTGCAACATTAATGCTTATGAGGATTCAGACCCAGCTGTTAAATAACCGACTAATTTTTGATCAGCAAAATATCAAAATAAATCAGTTGGCAAAGGAACAGGCTTCAGAAAACCGGATGAATAAAATTCTGGAGTCTATTGAAAAAGTGAAAGAAGCCAAAAAAGCTGGAATGATCAGTAAGATCTTTGGTTATATGGCTGTAGCCATCATGGCTGTTGTCATGGTTGTTATGTTTGCCACTGGTGCAGGTTCACCTCTAGCTCTTGGCTTGATGGCAGGAGCATTGGCTCTGACAGTGGTGATGACTGTTTCTTCGGAAACTGGTAATTGGATGATGGAGATGTTTGGCACTGAACAGGATCAAATGATTGGAGCTATGGTATTTTGGTCCGCGGTGATTATGGCATTGACTCTTGGTGCTGCTGCTGCATCAGGTATTGCAGGTAGTGCAGCTGCTGCTGCTAATGCAGCAGCTGCTGGTGCAGGTGGTGGAGCAGGGGGAGCGACGGTAACAGCAACAGCTACTACAGTCGCATCTGCTGCTTCAAGGTCTGCCAAAATTGCCAGTGTGGCTGCGAGGTTTGCCAAAATTCTGAAAGTTGCTGCTGGTGCCTCCATGGTGGGTGATGGTGCGGCAAGTGCAGTCAGCACAACGTATCAATATGATGCAGATATGTTGAGAGCTGAAGCGAAAGAGTTTTATGCATGGATGTTGCACAATCAGCATTTGATTGACGATCTACTTGAAGACATCCAAAAGGCGGTTGATGAGATGCAGCAAGGTTTCTCGGTAATAGCCAGCATTCTCAAGGATAATCATGACACCAAGACAAAACTTATCGGGTTAATTAAAGGTTAACTTTTCTAATATTGCCTTTAGTTTAAAAGTGATACATGGAGGTAACTTATGTCAGGTATTTCTAATACAGGTTCGGTTGGACAGACTACTCAACAGCAGCCAGCACTGGACCAAGGGAAAACTGCAGCAAAGGATAAAGTTTCTGCTGGGCATCTTTCTGGGGATAACATGCGTGTCTCCAGTCAGGGGGCAAAAAGTGCTGCTCTGGTAAGTTTGCAGGCTCAAGGTCCTCAGCTGGATGCCCCTATGGATCTGAACACATCCAAATTGGAAAAAGCCAAGGTTCATATGGCGGAAATTGGTGAGCTGACGGATAAGGCTTTGGCCAATACTAAAGCGCTGCTAACCAATATTATGGATGGTAATGTAACGCCGGAACAGGCTGCAAGGCTTCATAAGCATGCTACTTCATTGCAGGATGTCAGTGAGTATCTTGAGAACCTGCAGGGGAAAGCTCTGGATACCCCTCAGGGTAAACGTAGTGTGCTGGCGGGAATGGGCTTTAACGATACCCAGCTTGAGGCTTTATTGTCTTTCGCTAACCCTGATGACGCTAATAACACCTTGGCATTGTTACATGGGAGGCAGGGTGTACTGGATCAGAAAAAGTCAGCCTTGCGTGCACTGGGATTCAGCGACAGTCAGATTAAAGTTTTGCTTTCTATGGCTAACCAAGATGAGGATGGTAATGGGCTTGCATCTCTGCACCAGGCTGGCTCTAATCCCAAGGTTGCTCTTGAAGCGCTCGGGTTTAAGGGGGATCAGGTTGATAGGCTGCTAACTTTGCTTAATGGACAGGCCAAGGTAGGAGAGTTTGTTGAGCAGGCGAAATTACTGGCGAAGATGGGATTCAGTGATGTAGATATTGAAACCATGCTTTTGACTAGTGACTCTCAATTATTGAAGCAACAGAAAGCACTGATGCAGGTAGCAGATCCTAAACTAGCTAGTCTCTTAAAGGGTAACTCCACGGGGCTCAATTTATTGTCACAAAACAATATCTTTGACCAGAAGATTCTTGAACAGCTGGTTGATATCTTTGCAGTAATGGAACTGCTTCATCAAATGAGTGTTACACAGCGGCGTTCGGCTAGAGAGTTTCGTGCAGTTGAGTATGAAGCAGCTAAAAATGAGGTTCTAAATCAAGCTCAAGACATGAAAAAAGCGGCATTAATGACCGCAATTGGTGGTTGGGTCAGCGCTGGGACCAAAATCGCTGGGGGTGTGATTCAAGGTGGTCTGGCGATTAAGTCCGGTAATGCACCAAACCAAGGCGCTATGCAACAGCAGATTGCGCTGGCCAATGGTGTTTCCCAGATTATTACATCATCCGGGGATATGGTGAAGGCTGGAATGGACTATCAGGCAGGTATGCATCAGGCTCAGATGAAGGTTCATGAAGCCTTTCAGAAAACACACGATAATGCCGCCCAGGCTGAAAGTGAGTTTATGAATATGCACTCGGAAATGATTAGGACTGTTCAAAGCAAGATGGATGAAATTATCCGCTCTTGGTTCGAGACTCTAAAGTCAACGACAAGAGCTTGATAATAACAAGATTAAGGGATGTGGTTTATAAGATGTAGCTAACCTTTATGGTTGGCTTTTTCTTGTATAGAGGGAAGGTATGAATAATTCAATTGGAGTGGTTTCACAGCCTACTGGGACGTCATCGGTCACTCCCGGAGCTGGTGCTTTAGGAGCAGGAAGAGTTGGGCAAAGGGCTGGGCAGCAAGTTGCTGTGTTCAATGTATCTTCACCAATTACGAATAATGCTTCTGCGGTTAACAATAATGCTGAAGAAATTACTCAGTTGGTCAGTCAGTTTAAAAAGATGGATGATTTCAAAATATCCAAAAGTAAAAGCGGAAATGAGCGGCAGCTTGAATTAATTGAAAAAATCAAAGTTGTTGAAGAAATTCAAGGTCTTGTAGACTTTAAGAAAAGCTTTCCAGAAGAATCAGATCCAAATATTAAGAGTGAAGATTACCTCTCAGAGGCTGGGGAAAAATTCAATGATCCTTTCCATCAATATGTTGCACTTTATGAGCTGGCTGTAGCCTATGAAGCTGAACCTGAGGATGAGATTCATCAGGCAATTCAAGCTCTGAAGCAAAAGCATCCAAAACTCATTGAGATTGGAGAAGGCATATCAAAAGCAGCTGGTATATTGGTTGAAAAATATGAATGGAGTTCCTTTCCAGAGATTAGGCAGAAAGTATTTGGTGACCATGTTGAGGATCATACATCGCTGGCAAGTGCTTTTGTAGCGATTAACCAAAATAAAAATGCGACTCACTTTGAGAAAAATGTAGACATAAGACTCAGGTCTTTGAGTAGTGAGCTGAATTCCATGACAGCGGCAACAGAGGACACTCACTTACGTTCAGTTATTAATGATATGACATCCTTAAAAAGGCTGGTTGGTATCCATGACAGCAGTACGGAAACTCAGGAGCAAATTAGTAGAGCACCTCATAATATCCAGCTAGTAGCTCATGAATACATGGCGAAAATGTTGGAAATACTTGATAAACAGTGGATTACTGAAGCTGACTTTTCAGGGTTGTTCGGTCAGGTGGGAATAAAGGAGTTGGTTACTAGAACATTTTTTATAAATAAAACGGCAGATTTAGTCCGTGACATACCTGATGAGGTATTCAAGAACTCTGAAACCAAACAGAGCATGAGAGATGCTATTCAGGAAGTACAGGATGTACTGGCGATTGAGGAAGAGGGTGGAAGTGGTAATATCTCAGCTGATGAGAACTATGTTGGTGAAGTTACTCTGGATGTTGGGATTCTACAGGATATTGCTGCTCCGATGGGAATTCATATTTCTGGAGAGGCAGGAAATATCATGCCAATCGGTGATCCTAAATGATGAACATTCTAATTCCTATAAAGATACAGCTCAAATGTCTGAAGAATCAATGATTATTTCTGCTTAATATCCTGATGGCAGGATAAAATCCATATCGTAAACCATTGAGCGCAGAGGAACTAAACGCATGGATGAAAGCTGGCTGGATGAGTCTTCGAATAAAGAGCCTAAAACTACTCAGCAATCAACTGCAAGCAAGCTGAGGTTACTGCACCTAGGGATATGAATGGGTTTTACAATCACAAGCTCATAGAGTTACAGGATATTGACCTTAGTCAGGCGGCTGAATTGTACCAACAGAAAGGTGAGCAGTATGTCATTGATAGTTTTCTGGTTGCCATTAAGGACTCCCATAAATCATGGGATGGATGATATTCTGGCTTTACTGGATAGAATTACTAAAGGTAGAGGCGAGGAGTTCGCTAAAGGACTTAAAATATTCATTCTTCCGGCAGTGAGTGAAACGGCTTTGCAGCTGATTCCTCCAGATAAGAAGGTATTGCAGTAGTTGGTGATGTCGCATAATGAGAAGAATCTTGCTGTCTTGGTGAACACCTCAGTGGCCGTATTGGAAGAGCGTCTGGAAGCATATTTAAGTAGTTTCAATCTTGAATATATATAGGAATAGTTGGCTATCCTGGAAGAGTCAATTTCTCAATTAGACTCAAAAAGACGAAGAAAAAATGATGGTGCTAAGAGCGAGAGAAACAATTTAGCCAGCTTGAGTATTCCCGTAAATTTAGTATAAGGGATGACCAGTTGGTAGGTACAGTTGAAGTAGCACTGGATCTTCCAGATGATAAGTAATTTCCGCAAACTGAGCTTCTTAAGGATATGCTTCAGTTTGAAGATATTCCTGCCAGTGGGACAGCAAGTTTTATTGTGGCTAAAGCTCTTGAAAGATGTGGTGAAGATAGCTATCTAGGAACAGAATATCTTCTCAATAATATTAGGTCTATGATTAATCAGACAGCGGAATTAAAGCAGCTACTTAAATAGATGGATAAAGTGATTGTGTCAGAAGATCTAATACCATTATTCCAAGGGAAAGAACAAGATATTAGGGACTATATTCAGTATTTCTATAATAACAAGCCGTAAAGTGCTGTTGATACAACTACTAGAACTGATATCTTGTTGACACATTACAGGAGATGAAAATGGATTGGCGAAATAATGTTCTTACTGAAGTTGGGCAGGGAATGGGAATCAATGGTCTGGACTTTGGCGATACCGGGGTTATCTGTTTTCAGTTTGAACAAAGCGGCTCGCTTTATATGGAGTTAAAAGAGTCAGGTATATTAATGTATCTTGCCAGTGATATGGATGGTTTTAATAACCTGACAGTCATGGAGAGTGCATTGAAAGATAGTCATTATAAAAATAGTTGTCCATTTCCCTTGCAGGTTGGAATTCAAGGTAATCAATTATTTATTTGTTTGTTTCTACCTGATGATAGTTTCAGCCACCATGGAGTTGAAGCGGCAATACAGTTTATGATGTCGAAGGCGGATGAGCTAATATTATAATTGGAATAAAATAGATTATATACAAAGATGTATTAATAAGCAGTAGAGAGGATTTTTTGTACCTCAAAACCAATAGTTGATGAACTGAGGTTGCTACCATGGCGGACAATATAATCAAGAGCGGTGATCTTGCGGAGAAGGCGTTAGAACACACGCAGGAAGGCTTAACTAACCAGGATCAGCCAGAAGAAGGGGCAGCAGGACGCTTTGCTGAGCTGGTTTCTGGTAAAACTACCGATGAGGTTGCTCAGGCTGCCAATTTCAAGACGATGGCAGTGACTGCAAACCAAGATGCTCCGGCTTTAACGCTGGGAGATAAAGTTCTTGAAGGGATTAAGGGGCTTAGGGATCATGTGGAAGACCGAGCTGGTTTGGTCAAAATGCATCTTGCACCTGGTGAGGCCATGGGTATGAAAGATATGTTCAGGACTCAACTAGCCATGACTAACTTAATGATTACTGAAGATTATATTGGGAAAATTGTCAGTAAAAGTACTCAGACTTTTGATACTCTGCTACGTAACCAGTAACATAGGCTAAACTTAATTTTCCTATACAATAGTCAATTAAAAACCATAAAGTTCAACTCATTGAAATTAAAGAGTTTTCAGCGATTTGAACTTCCCTAATGTATATAGTCTTATTATTTGTTGTGAACTAATTAACGTAAGTTCGACGCTTTAGTTTTAGTTACATTCCTTGTATTTTAAGGGCTTTAGGCGTAGTGATGTTTTTGGGGAATTGCAAATGGCTCATTCTGAGCCTTTGCAAGCCAATAAAGTACTAAAATCACTCTTTTCCTGTAACATTAATATGTGCAAAAATGCTGAAACCTATGCAGCGCAAGTGAGTATTTGGTTGAACTCACGTAAGTTATTGGTTTGACATCGTTATATAATCATAAAACCGGCTCTTTTTAGTTATCGTATATATCGAAAATAATGATGTTTGAGCGGTCTCATTGTTGTATAAAAAGAACCACACTCTTATCGGTTTGGCGACGGTATATAACCATAAAACTGGCTCTTTTTCGTTACCTGATATATCGAAAACCTTGGTGTTTTAGTGGCTGCATTGTCGTATCAAAAAACCCACCGTTAATAATAATGACCAACTGCCGTTTCTGCTCCTGATCTCGCCTGAGCGCTTCCTAGGAAGCTTCTTCTATCACGGCTTTCGCCTCTCTTTCTACACTGACCAACACTCTCTTATTCTTGGCTGGAGGACAGGATCTGAAAATGTTGTCGCTATTCCGATCCATATCTATGATTGATTCTGCCGTTCTAGGATTGGGTTTGACTGTATAAACGGTGGCTACCTGTGCTATTTCGTTTGCGATCTCTCTTCTCTTCAGGATTGAGCTTGGTTTGCAGCTTCTGCTGACTCTTTTGCGCGTTATTCCTTGTTGCTTCCCTCAATCATTCCGCCCGCATCTACATGACCTTACCGTCAAAACTGGGGATCTGCAGGTCTTCTGTTTTCTAAATACCAACCTTGCGCTGTCAGTAAAAGCCTAAAAGTCTTGAGATGTATCCACTCCCAGTTGCATAGCCTGTCTTTTTCCAACCATGCCGTGGGAACTTTCAAGATGTCGTTTCATCGTTTGATCATAAGAGCGATCCATCACATAGCTGATAATTTTTTCCCTCATGCCATCAGAGTATTGGTCAGTATTGATGGTGAACTGAGCATCCAGCGGAAATACGATGAATTTCTTCCGCTGGCTGTCACTGCGACGCCTGGCTACGGCATAACCAAACAAGCTGGTCAGTCGTCTGTGGGTATTTTTTCTGACGTGATTGCTATGTTTACCGTAGCTACCAGTTAGCGACGATTGCTGAGGTTCATCATTGGCCTGCTTATCCAGATACCATTGGAGGAGAAGGTGCAACACTTCGTTGCTTTCAGTCCGGATATAGCTCTCTATGGTGCCGTGCTCTTATTGGAGAGTAGATTCAAGGTGCTGAATGATAACGTCCAAACGATCACGAGCGGGTGAGAAGAATGAATAATAGATGGTATTGGCGTAGGATGCGTTCACAAGAGATGGTGTGATGAAGTTATTGGTTTGATGACGTTACATCACTATCAAACCGTCTCTTTTTCGTTACTTGATATATCGAAACCCCTGACATTTTAGTAGCTGCATTGTCGTATCAAATTAGCTACACCAAACGACAATGGATATATGCAGTATGAGCCGCAAAGGGACATGCCGGTATAATGCTGTAGCCTAGGTGCTTCTTTCATACAATGGAGTCAGAACTGGCTCATAATGAGGACTCTCTAGCGATGGAAGAAGCAAAGCAGGCAATTTTTGAATATATCTAAGTGTTTTATAATCGACAGAGAAAGCATGTTACTAACGGATACCTAGCACGGTTCGCGTATGACTCGAAACTTGCTAGGGCAGCGTAAAAAAGTGTCCGGGAAATCCTTATTATATCAGCTGATTATGCCGTCTGGTGTGGTGTTAGACGAGGGTTCAGGCAATTTCTAGGCAGAATGAAATGATTGTTACCGCGTAGGCCGCATGGTGACATGTACCTCATCAGTCATAAACTGATACTCTCCCAGTGTAGGGTCACCATTGGCTTTTAAAGTGGCCATCTGTGGAAGGAATCCATCTTTTCTGAAGATAAAAATCTTTCCTGCCGTTGGGGTGAGCATTACCTTTGCAGGGGTCACTCCAAGCTTTTTTTGTCCTGATTGCGTCTGTTCGTACACCGTAATACCCTCTGGGGTGCTGAGCAGGGCAACTTGCTGACTGAGTGAGCTTTCAGACTTTGTCAGTGCGTTACAACCGGAGGCAAGTATGATCAGTGGTATAGTGAGCAGCAGTTTCTTCATGGTGTAGAGTCCACATAGACAGATGATTGATATTCTCTTTATCCGCCGATGTGGCTATTTATAAAGCCTTAATCGTCTTGTAATGCAGGATACACGACACAAGGCAGTGAACTATAAAGTCTGAAGTACCGACCGAATCACAGATGTCGCAAACCCAGCGTAGTCAGTTAGGAAAAAACTAAAACCCCAGTTCATGATGGCACTCATGCTTCTCTCCTTTACTTAACGTTAATATCGTTCCTCTATGGTAGATGATAATCTGTATGTGTCAGGTAAACGTTCAGCAAAGATATGACAGCAACCGTCCGTGCAATGTAAAGTAGCTTTTGACTATTACACTTGGATCTTTTGGAGCATCGTTGGTAGTGTAAATGAGTGGTTGATAGAAACCCTCATGATGTAGCAGTCCCCCATGCCTGCTCACGGTCTTAGTACGGCAGTGGGATTGTTGAGTTACAGTGCACCGCCTTTCTTTAGTGTCTTTATGATGTCCTATATTTTTTCAGCATGAACCAGCAGCAGAACATAGCGACTGATATTGCTCTGATCTCTGGAGAAATATGCCAGTTCTATCAGGAGGTTATAGTCTTTGCTCAGTTGTCTGGTCGGGTATGTACTGAACAGTGTGAATATCGGTCTTACTGTGTTAGTGAGTGAATGGCATGGCTCTGCCGGAGCCATTCGATACGGATGTGGAGGTGAGGTTTACCTGAGCGCTATTCCTAGCAGAACGGCGGGAAAGATCACGGTTTTTACCGGTTGTTTGTGACATTGTATGCTTCATCATGCATCGCTAATTCTGAAACAGGTTTCTAATGGCCGGGTTTTTGTGACATAGGCTTCAGCCGATTGCGTAGCTCACTCTCTGTTTACCAGTGAATGTTGCAGTAATGGTTGATCAGGCTGGTTGGGGCCAGAGTTTTTTCACGGAGCAGTGTCTTGCTTCTGTGACGCTAGGCTACAGTCGTGCCGGGTATTTTTTGTTTATCTATTCCTTGCCACTCATTGGCTATTGGTGCGGTGCTTTTGATACTACAATGCAGCCGCTAAAACATCATGGTTTTCGATATACTAGGTAATGAAAAAGAGATGGTTGTGTGGTGATATAACGTCGTCACACAAATAACTCCATAACACTGTCTCTTGTGGACGCATCTTGCGGCAATACCCTCGATGATTAATTCTTTTCACTCGCTCGGGATCAGTTGGACGCTATCATTTAGCACCTTGAATCCACTCTCCAACAAGAGCATGGCACCATATAGAGCTATATCCTGACTTAATGCAACGAAGTGTTGCGCCTTCTCCTCCAAGGGTATCTGGATAAACAGGCTAATGATGAGCCGCAGCAATCGTTGGTAACTGGTAGCGATGGGGAACAGAGAAATCACGTCAGGTAAAATACCTCCAGACAACTGACCAGTTTGTTTTGTTCTGTCGTAGTCATACATCGTAATTACAGCCAGCGGAAGCAATCCAGCGTGTTTACGCTGGATGCTAAGTTAAACCTCACTACTGACAAGTACTCTGATGGTATGACGGAGGAAAATTGTCAGCGCTGTGATTGATCGCTCTTATTATCGAACGAGTACACATTGTGAGAGTTGCCAAGTATGGTTGGAAAACGGCAGGCTATGCAACTGGTAGCTGATACGGCTCAAGACTTTGAGGCTTTTTACGAACAGCGCAAGGTTGGGATTGAGCAAACAGAAGACCTGCAGATTACCAGTTTTGGCGGTAATGGTTGGTGATGCGCCATGAAGGGCTGAGGAAAGCAACTAGGAAGAACGCGCAAATAGAGTCAGCAGAAGCTGCAAACTAGGCTCAGTTCTGGGGAGAAGAAAGATCGCAAACTAATAATAGCGCAGGTAGCCACCACTTATACGGTAAAGCCCAATCCTTGAACGGCAGAATCGGTCATGGATATGGATCGGAAGAGCGACAACGTTCTTAAATTACATCCTCCCTGCAGGAATAAAAGCGTGCTGGCCAGTGTAGAAAGAGAGTCAGCAACCGTTATAAGAAGCTTTCGAGGAAGCGAGAGGGCGAGATCAGGAGCAGAAACGGTAGTGCTTCATTGTTATTAATGTACACTAGCACAAGCGGAAACTGATTACTTGGATTATGAAAAAGAAGGTAGTTAAGGCAACCATCATCATGGACTTTGTCCATGTATTTGAATATCTGTGGAAAGCCGGTTACTACTACACGACAAAGTGTATAAGTATATTTAAAGCTGGGTGGCAGAACGGTCCCTGAAGATAGTCAGGGAAGAGTATGACAAGGTGGCCATGGTAATCAGGCAAAGTGCGAGTAAGGGAGGTCTGACAAAACGGTAGGCCATTGTTAGGTGTGCAGACTATCTTCAAAAAAATCGTTTTGGGATCTGCTACGACAAGGCGCTGATGTTGGTTATCCGATTGCCAGCGTGGTCATAGCAGAGCTTGGTACGGTTTTTTGAAGATAGTCTGCACACCTAACAATGGCCTACCGTTTTGTCAAACCTCTCTTGCTTGCACTTTACCGTATTCCCATGGCCACCTTGTCAGATTCTCTCTTGAGTATCTTCAGGGGCCGTTCTGCCACCCAGCTTTCAATAGCCTCATCCCCATTGTCGTATCAAAAGAGCCGCCCCAATAGAGATCAGCATCATCTTGATTGGTAGTAGTGCCATTGGGCGCAATCAAATAAGCCTCCGGCTATGGCGGAGGTAAGTTAATGTGAGTTAGACGCTTCAATTTTGTCTACAGCCCTTGGATTTTAAGGGATTTAGCCATAGTGATGTGTTGTGAAAAGTGCACGATATCTCCTTCTGAGCTTTTGCCAGCCAATTAAAGTACTCAAATCACTCTTTTTCTGTAACATGAACAGGTGTCAAAAGGCTTAAGCTTATGTAGCACAAGTGATTATCTCGTTGAACACACGTTCATTTAGGTTTAAATTTCAGGCAAAGCTCAAGCGCATTGTCTATTCAGTGGGAAAGAACAAAATATATTCTATATACTACGCGGTAATTTCAAACTGAAACCAACACAGAGACTGACTGTCAATGAGCTATTCATCTATTCCTGCTGGTAAAAATCTCCCGGAAGATATCTACGTAATCATTGAAATCCCTGCCAACGCCTCTCCAATCAAGTATGAAGTTGACAAGGATATGGATGCCATTATGGTTGACCGTTTTATGGCAACCCCCATGTTCTACCCAGCCAACTATGGCTACATCAACCAGACTTTGGCCGACGATGGTGATCCATTGGATGTTCTGGTCGTTACCCCATACCCTGTCATTCCAGGTTCTGTGATTCGCTGCCGTACCGTAGGCATGCTGAACATGTCTGACGAAAACGGCCGTGATGAAAAACTGATCGCTGTTCCTCATGACAAACTCTCTACCATCCATAAAGATGTGAAGGAATACACTGACCTGCCAGCGCTTCTGCTTCAGCAGATTGAGCACTTCTTTGAAAACTACAAAGATCTTGAGTTAGGCAAATGGGTCAAGATTGATGGCTGGGAAGGCTCTGAAGCCGCTATGAAAGTCATCAAGAAATCTGCAGTTAACTACAAAGGCTGATTTTTCTTGGAGCTCAGGTTTCATGACCTGAGCTCATTCATTTACCAAACCATCATTTTTGCCTCTCATTTTCCAGTTCTCACTTGCATCTCCAATATATCACGGCACAATAGGGTAGCATTCATCATTATAAACGGCAGGTTGTATGCCAACTCTATCTCTTCGCCTGATCTGGCCTCTATTGCTAGGCCCGTTGATATTCTTGTCTGCTCAAGCCAGCCTGACCCAGCTGTTTGGCTCTGATTCCAGTGAGAGTCATGTGTTTCTTCCTGTTGAAGAAGCATTCCGCTTCACCGGGCGAATTGAAGCAAACAAAGCCATTATTGATGTTCAGGTCACACCAGAACACTACCTATATAAGCACCGTTTTACTTTTACTCTTGCCACCGATGTTTCGAAGTTGGAAGCGGCTACCTACTCTGCTGGAGAACATATTTTTGACCATTTTTACAATAAAGAGCTTGATATTTTCAGTGAAAACTTTGTCGTCGAGCTACCAATAAACTATTATGGCGACTTTCCTGAGTTGGAGATTGGATATCAGGGTTGTGCCAAATCTGGGCTTTGCTACCCTCCCCATAAAGTAACCATCCCCCTGATTACTAGGGCTGAAGCCAGTGAGCCTTCACTAGCCACCAAAGACAGGCTTTCAGGAACATCCAGTTCAGATAATGCCTTCCAGCAACAGCTTGAGCAAAACAGCCTCCCAATCACGCTGATTCTCTTTGTACTGGCAGGCATTGGCCTGAGCCTGACACCATGTGTCCTGCCGATGTTCCCGATACTTTCAAGTCTGATTCTGGGCGCCAAAGAGTTTAGTAAAGTCAGAACACTTGCTCTGACGATGACTTATGTCCTCTGCATGTCCATCACCTTTGCTGTGACTGGTACATTGATGGGGCTTTTCGGGGCCAGCCTTAATTTACAGGCAAAACTGCAATCTCCATGGTTACTGTGGCCTATGGCTATCCTCTTTGTGCTATTAGCACTGAGTATGTTTGGCCTTTACGAACTGAAGCTACCTGCCATAGTTCGAGACAAGCTTAGTGGCAGTAAGCAAAAGTCTGGCAGTTTATATGGTGCGGCAGTAATGGGACTGCTTTCAGCTATGGTGGTATCCCCCTGTGTCTCCGCACCACTGGCTGGAGCTCTGATCTATATTAGCTCAACAGGTGATGCACTGTTTGGAGGCCTAACGCTATTTGCCCTCGGTCTGGGAATGGGTATTCCACTGCTTGCCATGGCAATAGGCTGGCGTCACTGGTTACCGAAGTCAGGCTCATGGATGAATGGTGTAAGATCCCTGTTTGGTGTTCTTCTGCTTGGAGTAGCCATCTGGATGCTGGAAAGAGTCATTCCTCCGACTATGACTATGTTCCTCTGGGGATCACTGTTGATTGGAAGTGGTATTTTTCTTGGTACACTCAACTTCACAATAGAAATGTTAAGTCAGAAACTCAGGCAGGTCGTCGGTATTCTATGCTTGATCTACGGTGCCTGCCTGATTGTTGGCTCGACCATGGGCAACACTGATCCACTGAGGCCTTTGTTCAGTCAAAACAGTTCATCAACTGCAATACTCGCTTACAAGCCGGTAGCATCTGGTTTCAGAACTGTTACCACTGTTAATGACCTGAATAGCCTGCTTGCTGAGGCAGCCAGAAACCAACAACCAGCGCTGGTTGACCTCTATGCTGACTGGTGCATTTCCTGCAAAATCATCGAACGCACTGTGTTCCCTCATACACTAGTTGCAGAGCAGCTTGCAGTTATTACGCTGATCAAGCTGGATATTACCGACAACACGAAAGAACATCAGCAGTTTCTCAACCAGTACCAGCTGTTTGGTCCACCTGCCATACTGTTTTTCGACTATTCCGGACTGGAGCTACCTACATTGAAATCACAGGGAGAAATCACTGCGGGCCAACTCCACCAGAAGCTGTTAAACCTTCTGCATACGCTTGATGTCTAAAGATGTATGCAACAGGCATGAAGTTCTTCGTAACTGCCGTTAACCTCCTGTAACACGCGCAAACTAGACGCATCTTTGACAATGGTGCAAAATGCCTGATCAATAATGATTGCAATGTGCTTCAGAAAGAATTTCCTTACACCATAAATATTAAGAGGATAAACATGACGGACATTCTTGTGCTCAACGGGCCAAACTTGAATTTGCTTGGTACCAGAGAGCCAAGTGTATATGGAGCGACCACGCTTGAACAGATCAGCCAGAACCTTGTTCAACTGGCTGCAGACTCAGGCCTTAGTTTGGAAAATTTCCAGAGCAATGCGGAACACCTCCTAGTAGAACGCATTCACCAAGCAGGTAAGGATAAGGTACGCTTCATTATCATCAATCCAGCAGCGTTCACCCATACCAGTGTTGCGCTACGGGATGCCCTGCTGGGCGTTGCCATACCTTTTATTGAAGTGCATCTTTCGAACATCCACCGCAGAGAGCCTTTCCGCCAGCACTACTATTTTAGTGATGTGGCGGAAGGCGTTATTACCGGTTTAGGGTCAAAAGGTTATGAACTAGCGCTGACTGCAGCTATCGAAGCTCTTTCCAAACAGCCATGAGCCAAATCGCCAAGAGGTTGTCCACAGGGCAAACTTGAAACCAGCCTCTTGGGTTCATTTAAATTACCGTGTGGGTGTTTTAAACCGCTGCATGGACAAAGTTAAAAACTGATCACCAAATATCTTACGCTTCTACGAGTCGAACGTTCGATTTTTGGAAAAATCAACCTCACTGGCCGACGCTTCTGCCAGTACAAGCATTTGAGACTGACTATGGATATTAGAAAAGTAAAAAAGCTCATTGAGCTGCTGGAAGAATCAGGTATTGATGAGCTAGAAATCCATGAGGGCGAAGAGTCAGTTCGCATCAGCAGATACTCCAAGAATGCCCCAGTAACTCATGCCCAAATTGCCTACCATTCCACTCCGGCATCGGCTGTAGCCACAGTAGCAGCAGAAGTGGCACCTGTTGCACCAGTGGTAGAGCCAGTACTTCCCGGGCACCAGGTCAAGTCTCCCATGGTTGGTACTTTTTACAGCTCTCCATCCCCTGAATCACCGGTTTTCGCGAAAAAAGGTCAATCGGTTAAGGAAGGAGATATACTATGCATTGTTGAAGCTATGAAAATGATGAACCAGATCAAGGCGGATAAATCCGGCACTATCAGCGCCGTTCTGGTTGAGAATGGTCAGCCTGTAGAGTACGACCAGCCCCTGTTCACCATTGTCTGAGAGTCCCGTTATGCTCGATAAAGTCGTTATAGCCAACAGGGGCGAAATTGCTCTTCGAATATTAAGAGCCTGCAAAGAGCTTGGTATCAAGACCGTTGCTGTTCACTCCAAAGCAGATGCAAATCTTATGCATTTGCACCTAGCGGACGAGTCTGTCTGCATTGGTCCAAATAACCCGGCAGAAAGCTATCTTAATATTCCTGCCATTATCAGTGCAGCTGAGGTTACTCACTCCACAGCCATTCACCCTGGTTACGGTTTCCTGTCAGAGAATGCTGATTTTGCTGAACAGGTAGAACGCAGTGGCTTTACCTTTATCGGGCCTTCAGCCGATGTTATTCGACTTATGGGTGACAAGATCTCTGCGATTGACGCCATGCAGAAAGCTGGAGTACCGACGGTTCCAGGCTCAAATGGTGCACTGACCGATGATGACGACCGCACTCTGGCCATTGCCAGTGATATTGGGTACCCCGTAATTATCAAGGCTGCTGGCGGCGGCGGCGGTCGTGGGATGCGAGTGGTTCAGCACGAAGAAGAGTTAATCACTTACGTGGCCCTTACCAAAGCAGAAGCTGGTGCAGCGTTCAACAACGATACAGTCTATCTGGAAAAATTCCTGCAGAACCCACGGCATGTTGAGTTTCAGGTACTGGCTGATGGTCATGGCAACGCTATTCATTTAGGAGACCGTGATTGTTCGCTGCAACGTCGTCACCAGAAGATCATCGAAGAAGCCCCTGCTCCAGGTATTCCTGAAGAGAAACGTCAGGAAGTGGCTGATGCCTGTGTCCGCGCTTGTATTGACCTAGGCTACAAAGGTGCCGGCACCTTTGAATTCCTGTATGAAAACGGTGAGTTCTATTTCATTGAAATGAACACTAGGGTTCAGGTAGAGCATCCGGTGACGGAAATGATCAGCGGTATTGATATCGTTAAAGAGCAGCTGATCATTGCCAGTGGCCTGCCACTGAGCGTTCGTCAGGAAGATATTGAACTCAAAGGCCACGCTTTCGAGTGCCGTATCAATGCTGAAGACCCAAAAACATTTATGCCATCTCCAGGTAATGTCAAGCAATTCCATGCCCCTGGTGGTAATGGTGTTCGCGTTGATAGCCATTTATACAATGGTTACAGTGTCCCCCCATATTACGACTCACTGATTGCCAAGATCATCAGCTATGGTCCGGATCGTGAAACCGCGCTGCTTCGTATGAAGAACGCACTGGATGAAACCGTTATTGAAGGGATCAAAACCAATATCACTCTCCATCAGGACTTGGTGACTGACCCTTACTTCAAGGAAAGTGGTGTCAGTATTCATTACTTGGAGAAGAAACTCGCCGAGTAAAGTCGTATCTTCTGACTCATCGTAGAATTCAAGGCCATTACTATCTGGTAGGGCCTTTACTTTTCTCGCGTTCGTACCTAGCTAGGTGTATGTTTATGAAATATCCATGCCCAGCTACCAATGCATTGCGTTAATTACTAGGGCATATGGAATCGAGTGTTTATGTACTATTGGACAGTTGCTATGCAAGGCACAATGCTGGGAACATAGCATGGCTATTTGTCCAGAGTTGTAACGCATCTGAGAGGATGTCCAATGAGTAAGGAATTTGATTTCATATAACATGGTACGTATGTAGCATGAATTTTTCTACTGAATAACATCCCGAAATTCTCATCGCTTTTTATTCTGGATAACACCACAATGTCTTGGATTCAAGTCAGACTGGATACGTCTTTTGACCATGCTGAAATTCTGGAAGACCTGCTTCTCGGATCAGGTGCCTGTACCGTTACCATGCAGGACGCCAAAGATCAGCCGGTATACGAGCCAGAACTTGGCACAACCACTCTTTGGAGTAATACGGTCGTTATTGGTCTTTTCGATGCTCACCCCCGTACTGATGACGTGATTCCATTTCTTAAGGAAAATGCAGGGTTGGACCCATTCCCTCATCACAAGGTTGAACTGGAGGAAGATAAGGACTGGGAAAGAGAGTGGATGACAAACTTCCAGCCTATGCAGTTTGGTGATTAACTATGGGTTTGCCAAAACTGGAAAAAGGCTCCAGACCAGAATGCCGTAAACCTGATTCTGGACCTAGGACTGGTATTTGGCACTGGTACTCACCCAACCACAGCACTGTGCCTACGTTGGTTGGACCAGTATAATCACTTGGCTGGAAAAGAAGTCGTCGATTATGGTTGGTTCCGGTATTCTGGCAATTGCTGTACTTACTATTGCTGGGATCAAAGTCAGCCATTGGTGTCTACCTTGACCATCAGGCACTGGAAGTCACTATAGAGAATGCCAAATGAAATAACATTCCAACTGACAAACTTGACGTTTTCTTGCCTGATGATGAACCTGCAGATCAGGCGGATGTCGTAATGGCCAATATTCTTGTAGGCCCTTTAACTCAATTGGCTCCCAAACTGGCCGGTTTTACGCGATAAGGAGGCTCAATTGCACTGTCAGGAATTCTGGCAGGGCAAACAGGAGAGATTATTCAAACCTATGAGCAATGGTTTTATATGGATACACCGGTCACCTTTGATGGTTGGGCTATTCTCTCAGGGAGACGTCGTTCGTAACCGTTGCCTGCAAGAACAGAACGTGAGTTTGATGGTGAAAGACAGGTGAGCCCTAGGCACTAGCTATTTTTCGGATACCAAACCATAGATAACGAACTGGAGGCTCACGTGTCTATTGTCCGTGTAGTCTGTGATGTGGATGATTTCTGTACGACATTTTAATCACAATGACATAGACAACTCATCTGTCATTCAAAAAAGCTTCCAGTGATATCTAGGCTATCGCTCAGTAAATAATGACCATCATCATCTATTTCCATAGAGTTCCTCTCGCAATTTCAAGCACTATTACCAGTGACTGATCACACAACATAAATCAGACTATTTCCAGAACCTGATATTCTACAATCGCTTTTGGGTGCGGCTCTTTTGATACGCCGATGTAGCCGCTAAGACATCAGGGTTTTCGATATATGCGGTAACGAAAAAGAGACGGTTTTATGGTGATATAACGTCGTCAAACCAATGACTCCATAACACCGTCGCTTGTGAACGCATTCTGCGCCAATACCATCGATTATTCATTCTTCTCACCAGCTCGTGATCATTGGGACACTAACCTTCAGCACCTTGAGTCCACTCTCCAACAATAGCATGGCGCCATAGAGAGTTATATACTGCCTGAAGGCAACGAAGTATTACGACTTCTCCTCCAAGGGTATTTGGATAAGCCGGCCAATGATGAGCCGCAGCAATCTTCGGTAATTGGTAGCGATGGTTAGCAGAGAAATCACGTCAGGAAAAATACCTCTAGGCAACTGACCAGCTTGTTTGGTTCTGTTGTAGTCAGCGTGCAATTACAGCCAGCGGAAACAATTCCGCGTGTTTCCACTGATGCTCAGTGAAACCTCAATACTGACCAGTACTCTGATGGCATGAGGGGGAAAATTGTCAGCGATGTGATGGATCGCTTTTATGATCGAACGATTAAACAACATCGTGATAGTTGCCCAAGTATGGTTGGAAAACGACAGGCCATGCAACTGGTAGCGGATACGGCTCAAGACTTCGCGGCTTTTTACGACTAGTGCAGGTTGTGATTGTGCAAACAGAAGACTTGCAGATCCTCAGTTTGGACGGTAACGGCCAAGCATGCGTTAGGAATGGTTGACTGAAGAAACTAGGAAGAACGCGCAAAAGAGTCAGCATAAGTTGCAAACTAGGCTCAGTCCTAGAGAGAATAATGATCGCAAACGAATGGCACATATAGTCACCTTTTATACGGTAAAACCAAATTGGTGTGGTTCCCTTGCTACGATGCCACATTAATTAGTTCTACATGATTACGAAGACGAGAGCATGCCTTGTAGAAGTTCCAATACGCCTGTGTCATAGCAGAGCCTAGGACGGTTTTTTGAAGATAGTCTGTATACTTATCAATGGCTTCACGTTTTGTCAAACCTCTCTTGCTCGCACTTTGCCGGATTCCCCGGGCCATCTTGTAAGACTTTACTATAAGTATCTTCAGTGACAGTTCTGACACCAAACTGTCCATAGCCTAATCCCTTTTGTTGTGTAAGCAGTGACCGGCTGTACACAGATATTCACATGCATGGATAAAGTCCATGAGGATGGTTGCCTTAACTCCATTCTTTTTTATAATCTAAGTAATAAACGTAAGTTAGATGCTTCAGTGTTGGCTACAACCATTGGATTTTAATGTCTTTAGTCATAGTGATGTTTTTTGAAAAGTGTTCAATGACTACTTCGGAGGGGTTGCCAGCCAATAAAGTACTCAAATCACTCTTTTCCTGTAACATGAATTATGTACAAAAAGGCTGAAGCCTATGTAGTGCAAGGGATTATTTCGTCGAACTCACGTTAATCAGTTTTCTCTGATGCAGGTGCCTATCAATAACAATGACCCACTGCAGGTTCTGCGTATGATCTCGCCTGAGCGCTTCCTAGAAAGCTACTTCTATCACGGCTTTCTCCTTTCTTTCTACACTGGCCCACATCTCTTATTCCTAGCTGGATGACGTAATTTGACAACTTTGTTGCTTTTCAGATCTATATCCATGACCGATTCTGTCGTTTGAGGATTTGGTTTTACCGTATAAACGGTGGCTACCTGTGCCATTCGTTTGCGATCTTTCTTCTCTACCGGATTGAGCCTAGTTTGCAGCTTCTGCTGACTCTTTTGCGCGTTCTTCCTAGTTGCTTCTATCAATCATTCCTAGCGTATCACTAGGCCCTTACCATTAAAACTGAGGATCTGCAGGTCTTCTGTTTGCTCAATCCCAACCTTGCGCTGTTCGTAAACAGCTTCAAAGTCTTGAGCCGTATTCGCTACCAGTTGCATGGCCTGTCGTTTTCCCACCATACTTGGGCAACTTTCACGATGTCGTTTAATCGTTCGACCATCAGAGCGATCCATTACATCGCTGACAATTTTTCCCTTCAAGCTATCAAAGTACTTGTCGGTATTGAGGTTTAATTGGTCATCCAGTGGGAACATGCTGAATTGCTTACGCTGCCTGTAACTGTGACGCCTGACTACGGCAGAACCAAACACGCTGGTCAGTTGTTGGGAGGTATTTTTTCTGGCGTGATTTTTCTGCCCCAGTGTCTACTAGTTACCGACGATTGCTGCGGCTCATAATTGGCCTGTTTATCCAGATACCATTGGAGGAGAAGGCGCAACACTGCGTTGCCTTCAGTTCGTATTATAGTTCTCTATGGTGCCATGTTCTTGTTGGATAGTGGATTCAAGGTGCTAAATGATAGCGCCCAAATGATCACGCGTGGGTGAGAATAATGAATAATCAAAGGTATTGGCGTAAGCTACGTTCACAAGAGACGGTGTTATGTAGCGACTGGTTTGACGACGTTATATCACCATTAAACCGTTTCTGTTTCGTTACCGGATATATCGAGAACTATGATGCTTTAGCGTCTGCATTGTCGTATCAAAAGAACCCCCCACTATCGCTTTTTTGTAGAACTCATGAAACAAGCTTTGATACCACTGACGGTTTATCTAAAGTCTCAGTGTATTGGGCAACCAACGGGCCTGTCATTCATTGATTCGACGCCATCGTTGTCTGTGACGATCATAGGATCAACCGTCATAAGGTCTTCAGTGAAGAGGCTAAACTGGGGAAAACGTCTACAGGTTGGAAGTTTGGTTTTAAGTTACATCTTATCAT
Source organism: Borostomias antarcticus (assembly GCF_949987555.1). Classification (NCBI taxonomy): domain Eukaryota; kingdom Metazoa; phylum Chordata; class Actinopteri; order Stomiiformes; family Stomiidae; genus Borostomias; species Borostomias antarcticus. Next base: position 76,201 of record NW_028176482.1, read on the forward strand.
TAACCATCTCGGATACATTCTATCGTTAATGCCTGACAACAGCTAACACCGATGATCGTAAATCAGTACCAGATCTCATCGAAGAGTTAACTAGTTGTATTTATGGTGATAATGGATACGGCTCTGAGAAGTTGGTAGACTGGTTGCAGGAGGAAGGCCTGAACCTAGTAATTAAAGTAAGGAAAAATATGGAGCCAAAAGAGCTGAATACCTTTGATAAAGTGATGTTGAGGAACCTAGCAGTAATAGCAAGCGTAAATGATAAGTTGAAGAATATTTCGCAGATCGAACATACTTGACACTTGGCACCATTTCACTTCCTAATTACCACTGCTCTTCAGACAGCTTAAGGAGCCTTGCTGCTAGGAGCAAATTCGTGCAGCCATGTAACCCAGACTTGATACCATCGCTTTTAAATCAAAGCGCCGGTTGAATCGATAGCAATATTCAGCACGGTATCTTGGCAGATGCCTAGTGTGGATATTGTGGTAACTGCCTTCCAGAGAATTTTTGATGTTCCCGATCATGGTGTTGACTCACGTAAATAACTCGTTACTCATCGATTCGTGACCACCACCTGTCACCGCTGCTGTATGAGGCTGTCCTGTGTTGGCTATTCCTGTGAATGCCACGAGGCCATCACTGACAACACTGCAGGTATGATCACCGAATGCTTTTGCACCCATAGTTTCAGCTCCTTTTCTTGGGAACTGGTGACCATGCTGAAACGCATACACAGCTGGTGGTTTTCCTCGTTGGTTTGCACGGAGGCAACAAATGGGTGTTTGTTTTCAGAGCCTATTCCCCGTTTACCTACATGTTTTTCACTACCCATGTAGGAATTATCCATTTGAACATGTTCCTGCAGGGGACGGCTGTCATCACGTTCCTTCATTATCTGCATAAGTTTGTGCTTCAAACTCAAGCAGCATTATAAGAGATTCCACGCTATCTAGAGAGCTCTAGGGACGATATGCCATTCTTGGTCTGAGGCATTAAAAACGTGCCTAGAAATCAAGTGGTCAAGGGCAGTTTGCTAGCTTCCAGCATGGTGCCACTAGTCAATGATGTTTGGTGACGGCATAGGTTGCACTGGTAGAGCTCACTGGTTTTGAGGATGCAATACTACCGGGAATAACACAGAGGACATTCAAACTTATTCGGCCACCGGCATTTGAAAAACTGGTCACGGCATTTATTGTTGTTCCTAGCCAGATTGCTGCAAGAATTCTACAAGGCTCATGCCTGTCTGAAATTGAATTTTGTTCTTGCCCATGATGCACCTTCTACTTCGAGGGAAACCTGGCTCGTAAGTTTAGACGAGGATACGCTTAGGAAAGATGGTGATCATGTTTAACTTTGCTGTAACCCTGATGGCATGATTGATTGCCTATGCACAGCAGCCCAGAAAGCCACATATTGATGTTTCGGTACTAATAGAAGGTGTACCAATGGCTTTCTGAGCGTCTAACTCACGTTAATACAGGTACATGTTATCTGTATAACTAATCAGACTGGATTTAGTACGTTGGCTCTGGTCTAATAACAGTAGCCTACAGATCAGGTAAAAAGTATACATGGCGCCTTCAAGTGTTACTTGTCCATATTGCCAGACAACATTTCGCATAACCAATACTCAGCTTAAGGCTGCCAATAGTTCTGCTCGGTGTGGCTCATGCCTGCAGGTTTTTAATGCTCTGGCTCAGGTCGAGCGCCACAAAGAAACAGAAAAAGAAGCGCCAGCTGTTATAAAAGAAACTCCCTCCACTCCTTACGAAGAAGCTCCCGCAACACTGGATCCAAAACATCTGGCTCAAAAAGAACTGGTACGGGAAAAACAGGCAGTTCGGAAGCAGCCTGTCAACAAATCAGCTCAACAATCAAAAGCCACCAGAATAAAAAGTTTGGATCCTTCTGTTAAAACGAAAGTAGCCAGTATGCCCAAACCTATGGAGTATGATGGCTATCATCAGCAAAACATCGAAACCCTGATTCAGGAGCTGAATGAGTTGGAAATAGAAGAAATAATCAATGAACAGATTCGACGTAAAAAACAAACAGCATGGGGTATCACCGCATGTTGTTTGATGCTGCTGCTTGTTCTACAGTATGGTTGGTTTAATCGTAACACCTTGTCTTTACATCACACACTGAGACCGGCCTACACTGTTGTGTGCAACCTGCTTGCCTGTACTCTCCCACCTTTGGTTGATATTAAGGCCATTAGAAGTGTTGATCTGGTGGTACGCACCCATCCAGATCGAAACAATGCCCTGCAGGTGGATGCCGTTATCATCAATGAAGCAAATTATCCACAGCCATTTCCTGACCTAGAGCTGACCTTTACCGATATCAATGGCAGACTTGTTGCCAACCGCACGTTTACCCCTCCTGAATACTTGGGTGGAGAACTGACCGATTCGGAAGTGATGCCAAAAGCACAGCCCATTAGGCTTGGTCTGGAAATTATCGATCCAGGTAAACGAGCGGTGAGCTATCAGCTGACATTCAGTGAAAACATGGTTTCACGATTTAATTAATCGTCTCAGGCGATAGCAAGCAATTTGATTAACGCTTTTCGATTGTCAATCAAATACGCAAGGCTATACCTATTCAATACAGCTACAAATGCCGAAACTGCCTTGGCAAGAAGCACTTTCAATTCACACCATGGCAAAATCCGACAGAATTGCTGATCACACTCCACGACCTTCATGGTTGTTTCCATACATAACACCAGCTCACCGAGGGTAATGGCTTCAGCGGTTTGCCATGGTAAAGCCACCCTTAGCACGTAAGGTTTTCATATACCATTCATGCCTGAGTTTCTGAACAATCCTCAGCATATGACTCCGTGATAAATCGCAGTTGTCCGTTACTATCCTAGATAGAAAGCTGCTGTCCTTCAGGCTTAATGGCTGCATACATCAGAATGCGAAGGGCATAATCGGTGTGTTTGGTTAGTTTTATCCAGAGATAGACACGAATCAAAGATGTAACTGGAATGCACTTTAATTAAATGCATTTCAGATGCATGTTTATGGACAACCTAGAATGAGGTGTTTTATGAGCCTGAGTGAACAAACAATTCAAATCGTAAAAGCCACTGTCAATGTTTTGGTTGAGCATGGTGAAACCATAACATGGCACTTCTATCAGCAGATGTTCAGCCAAAACTCCTAGCGGCTGAATATATTCAACATTACCAATCAGACAACCTAGCTCCAGCAGGTAGCACTTGGTTAGTGCAGTCTATGTTTATGCAGAGCACATTGACAACTTGGCAGTCATGACTAGAGACGTACAAAGAATCGCTCATAAGTATGCCAGTTTTAATATCCTGTCTGAACAATACCCCATAGGATGGAACCACCTGCTGGAAGACGTGGCTTATGTTTTTGTGGACGTGGCAACTGATGAGATACTCAAAGTTTGGAAAGAAGCCTATGGCTTTCTGGTAGCATTATTTATCTAAGTAAAGGAATGGATTTATCTGGCAAATGAATGGGCAGAAAGTGGCTGGCGTGAAACTCGAGAGTTCTGGGTGATCAACAAAGTAGAGGTAAGTTACTTGGGATGACATTGATAAGTGTGCAGACTATTTTCAAAAAAAACGCCCAAGTCTCTGCTATGACAAGGTGCTGGATGCTGGCTATCCGATTGCCAGTGAAGTCATTGATAGAGCTTGCGCCATTTGATCAATGACCGTATGGATCTAACCGTGGCAAAGTGGAGTTTGCAATGGGCAAAGGCTGTGTTGAGCTACGCTCACTGAATTCAAGTGAAGATTGGCAGGTGTATGGGAACTTCCATAAGGAATGCTATCGCCTTCGTAATCATGGAGAACTAATGAATGTGGCGTCGTAGCTAGGGAACCACACCCAATGGATTTCAATCTCGATATACCAAGGCGGGTGGCTAAGTTCCAGTTAATGGTTGGATGAACTAAACTCTTACTACTTCCTGCGTGTAGAGGTGATCTTATGCAACCTGAACTATTCCAAAAATTTATTAATTCCATTTTGGCGTGGTTCCCTTGCTACGCCGGCCCATTCATTAGTTCTCCATGATTACGAAGGCGTTAGCATTCCTTATGGAAGTTTCCATACGCCTGCCAATCTCCACTTGAATCCAGTGAGCGTAGCTCAACACAGCCTTTGGCCATTGTAAACTTCACTTTGGCACGGTTAGATCCATACGGTCATTGATCAAATGGCGCAAGCTCCATCAATGACTTCATTGGCAATCGGATAGCCAGCATCCAGCACCTTGTCATAGCAGAGACTTGGGCGTTTTTTTGAAGATAGTCTGTACACTTATCAATGGCCTCACGTTTTGTCAGACCTCTATTGCTTGCACTTTGCCGGATGCCCAAGGCCACCTTGTCAGACTCTCCTCTGAGTATCTTCAGGGATCGTTCTGCCACCCAGTTTTCAATAGCCTCATCCTCCTTGTTGTGTAAGCAGTGACATGGTTTTAACAGATATTCAAGTACATGGATAAAGTCCATAATGATGGTTGGCTTAACTCTATTCTTTTTTATTATCTAGGTAATCAGTTTCCGCTGATGAGGGTGCACATCAATAATAATGACCACTGCCGTTTCTGTTCCGGATCTAGCCTAGATGTTTTCTCGAAAGATGTTTCTATCACGGCTTTCGACTCTCTTTCTACACTGGCCCACACTCTCTTATTCTTGGCTGTGGACGTCGTTTGACAATGTTGTTGCTCTTCCGATCCATATCCATGACTGATTCTGCCGTTCGAGGATGGGGTTTTACCGTATACAACGGTGGCTACCTGTGCCATTTGTTTGCTATCTTTCTTCTCTCCAGGACTGATCCTAGTTTGCAGCTTCTGCTGCTCTTTTGTGCGTTCTTCGTGGTTGATTCCCTCAATAATTTATAGCGCATCATTAGGCCATGACCGTTAAAATTGAGGATCTTCAGGTTGTCTGTTTGCTCAATCCCAACCTTGGTGTTCGTAAAAAGCCTCAAAGTCTTGAGCCGTATCCTCTACTAATGGCACAGGCTGTCGTGTTCCAACCATACTTGGCAACATTTTACGATGTCGTGTAATCGTTCGATCATAAGAGCAATCCATCACATCACTTACAATTTTTTCCCTCATGCCATCAGAGTAATTGTCAGTATTGAGGTTTAACTGAGTATCCAGTGGCAACACGCTTGATTGCTTCCTCTGGCTGTAACTACGACGCCTGACTACGCCAGAACCAAACAAGCTGGTCAGTTGTCGGGAGGTATTTTTTAACGTGATTTCTCTGCTCACCGTTGCTACTTGTTACCGACGTTTGCTGTGGCTCATCATTGGCCTGTTTATCCAGATATCATTGGAAGAGAAGGCTCAACATTTCGTTGCTTGCAGTCCTTATATAGCTCTCTATGGTGCTATGCTCTTGTTGATAGTGGATTCAAGGTGCTGAATGATAGCGCCCAAATGATCACGAGCTGGAGAGAAGAATGAATAATCTATGGCATTGGTGTAGGATGTGTTTACAATAAACGTGGTTATGTAGTTATTGGTTTGACGACGTTATATCATCATAAAACCGTCTCTTTTTCATTACCGGATATATCGAAACCCATGATATTTTAGCAGCTGTATTGTTGTATCAAAAGAACCACACCAAAATCAATTGACCTCTAGCTGTTTACGCTTCAGACTGCCTTAGTAACGGTACTCTTTGATCAAGCTGGTAATCTGGGTTCTGAAATAATCTGAAACAACGGTTAAAGATTGCCTGATGATCCCCTTCTGCAGCTTGCTCAGATTGCGGTATCGGAAATGTCTGTGGGTGGTATCAATCCATTGATAAAACTCATCTTTATTATTACTAGGCGGGATCGATATTGGTAGTGTTTTGATGATCCGTGTGTTCATTATGATGTTCATCCAGTAATCATGTATGAAAGATCATAAATCATAGGATCATTTCATGTTGGAAATAAGGCTTGCTTTCAGGTGTATTTCATATTGTAAGAGATTTAAGGTAGGCCTGCGGAGAATATTAACTACAATGAGCACAAACCAGCAGACTGAAAATAGATGAGGGAAATATGCCTTGGCTAACCGAGCTAGGATCGCAGGCTCGATATACGCAAGAAGTTCAGCAAGCAGCACATATAAGCCAACAAAAAATTGAAGCAAGAATAGAGTCTAGGTTAAGAGCTTTGGAGTTGAAAGTTGGCATTGTTCCGCTACCGATAGAGCAACATAATCAAGCTCTATTGAGAAAACGTAAAATTGAAGTGTTACCTACAGTCGACTCTGAATCTGCATTTGCTCCAGTGGAAAGGCATAAGCCTGATAATGTTACTTGAAACACATCTAGATACAGGTTCAGGCCAGTTGATAGTGTTCACGGAAAATGAATTCACCAGTGGCTTGGGTGTGAATTTATGTTCCGTGAACACTATCACAGGGTGAATTCATTGCCTTATTTTCCCTGATTACCGCCGTGTCTCAGCAAACTTGAGGAGCCTTGCTGCCATGTGACAAGTCCGCGCAGCCATGTAACCAAGTCTTGATATATACCATTGCTTTCAAATTGTGGTGGTTTCCTTGCTACGACGTACCATTCATTAGTTTTCCATGATTACGAAAGCGAGAGCATTTCTTATGAAAGTTCCAATACGCTTGCTCATATTCACTTGCATCCAGTGATGCGTAGCTTCAACACAGCATCTACTACTTGCAAACTTCACTTTGCCCAAGTAGATCCATACTGGCATTGATCAAATGCCGGCAAGCTCTCTTAATGATTCAACTGACAATCGGATAGCAAGCATCCTGCGTCTTGTCATAGCAGGGACTAGTATGGTTTTTTTGAAGATAGTCTGCACACTTATCAATGGCCTCCAGTTTTGTCAGACCTCTCTTGCTCGCATTTTTCCGGATTCCCATGGCCACCTTGTCAGACTCTTACCTGAGTATCTTAAGGAATTGTTCTGCCACCCAGCTTTCAATAGCCTCATCACCATTATCGTGTAAGCAGTGACCGGCTTTCCTCAGATATTCAAGTACATTGATAGCGTCCATGATGATGGTTGCCTTAACTACCTTCTTTTTCATAATCACGGTAATCAGTTGGGTGTGGTTCCATTGCTACGATGCCTAAAGTATTAGTTACAGGTTCTTCCTAGTTTTGCTTTTCGCTATGAGCTAACACTATTGAAAGTACCGGCAGTTAAAGTTGGCACATCGCTTGCCTCAGCACTATGGAATAACTTATCAACTATTTCTAGCTCATGAGTTACTAACCTCATCATACTGGTAGGTACATACTTTTGAATATCATCACTCAGCATTATTAAAAGCTTCGCCATTTCTTCACAGTGTGGCTGAATTAGTTCAGAAGTTACTATATCAACCACCTCTCCTTCAGAGATACCACCTCCCTGCTCAGGTTTACTTGCCTTCCAGTACACCTCTAATGCTGCCAGATTCTTTCTGGTATCTTCAGAAAAGATCGGCTCACCTGATCCCCAAGAAACCAATGCTGTCAGCCAATACAAATTATGTCTCTTGGCACCAATTTTTTCTCCTGAAGGTAAGAAAGAATCTCTAAGGACTGCTACAGCCTTTTCAGGTGCTGCCTCAGCCAATGAGGCAAGTACCTGAATTAGATCAATCAGCTTCTGATTATACACCTGTCCTTCAAACTCTTGGTCCAATATTACTTTAACATCGTTTACTAAAACGTTAAGAGCTAGTCTTGGTACAATCCTAAGCAAACGATGTGCTGAAGTTCTACTTCCTTGTTGAGTTTCTCGGAGAACGTTTGACTGCCACTCCTTTGCTTCATGCAAAAGCAAGTCATTATTCTTATTAAACAAAGCCGCCTCAATTCTCTTTAAGTTAGACTCATACTGGTTATAGCCAAGAGTTACAGGCACAGGAAGAACATCATTAAGACATTGGTTAACATTGCAAATACCCAACCCTTGCTCACCATCAGGTATTTTCTTTATGCCCATGAGAGGCAATGGAAGTTCAATTATTGGGACAAAAAAGGAAAATAACCAGTTTATGGCTTGAGTAAACCAACGCACAATTGGATAAGCACTTCTTCCAGAAAAAGGTGTTAGCCTTAATTTCAAAACACAGCTTCCATTGGGCATTTCCGCAACACCTGATTCATCAGATTTAAGTGTGTTTTTAATCAAAGCATTACAAACGTGTTGTGCAATACGCCAATCAGTTTCTACCATGATTTTGTACCCTTTACCTTCTGAAGTATGCTTGTTGCTTTTATCACTCAAGTATGCAACTCCGTCCATTACCTGGATATCAGCATTAATTTTCAACTTGCCAACGAGCCAACTCAACAACCAGTGAACCTGCGTAGTATCGATTACCAATTTTACACCAATATTACCGGTTTGATTTACATCAAAATCAACATTGACATTGATATACTTAATAAATCTTACCCCATCAAACTCACACTGAATAACTGCCAGATTATGCTTAATATTTGGATTGACACTGATATCCTGTTTTAGTCTTGGATAGTGCTTAGTAAAATCTATAGTCATCGAGGTATTATTGACACTAAAACTAAGTTTTTCTTCTTTTTCGTTAAAGCTAACATGTTCATCATTTACGTTTAAGACAACATTACCATCATACTCTCTAAACCATGTAGTCCACCCACTGACCTGTCCAAAGCTAACCTTTATTTGCTCTGGGAAAAAAGTATCAAATAACGTAGCTGCTGTATCTTCATATTTCATGGTCGAAGCAGCACTGATGAGAGTTGCCCGTTTCAAATTACTCATTTCTGGCAACTGATAAGCAAGATCTACATCGTCAGCCATAAGACAAAGCGCCAGACCTTTTTCTGGTAAATCCATAACACGGCAGCTTAATTTTTTGATCATAATTAGGCCGTCATCCACTGCCTCAAAAACAACTTTAAGATCTCTGAACTCAAGGTCTCCAATTCTAAGCTTCTTAATGTTAATAGGCTCATCTTTAAGCTTTCCTCCCAAACTTTTGTATACTTCAGATGTTTGTGTCAAAAAACACAATACTTTTAATAAATCATTTGGTATGGAAGTTGCTTGATCAACCTTTATATATCCAGACTCCTCAAGTTTGTTGGTGAAAGCATTCGATAACGTAGCCATAATATCTTTAAAATCAATTTCCTTGGCATCATTATTAGCTTGCAGTAAAAAGTGCTTTTTAGCTGCCTGAAGTACGTAACATTTTTCCTCTTCGATGGTACTTTTGATATAAGGCTCAACCATGGATGTTACTCTTGGTCCATTTTCAGAAACCCAACGACCAACCCATTTTACACAATAAATACCAGACTGTATAAGAGCTAGATTCACCACCATATCAATAAACGGAGTAATTGTTTCACTTAAAACTGTTGTTTCAACTCGCTGAGCAACATTGCTCACTATAACTTTGGTTATCTTCTGTTGGATATGTTGGGTAAATGCCAAAACTATCTTTTCTGCATAACGGCCATGACTCATTCGAAGCGCCACCGCATCGGTAATCACAGCCAGAATCTTCAAGAGCTTTTCATCAGCTACCTGTTGAATACGGGACACCATAGATGCTTGGTTGGTGACTGTAGAATAAGCCAACCCACCAACGAATTTAATTACATGATTTAATAAATTGATGACAGCCTCTCTTAGTTGATAGTCATGAGCTGCATGACCATCAGGCAACTGAGCACCAATTACATATACATCAGCCACCTGCATTATCGTACTGTTTAAGACATTTTCAATGGCTAATTCAATAGGCACAACATTAGCAAGATACGAGAGTTGCTCTTTTACTGTTTGAATCAAAAGAAGGTCATGAGTACTGTAGCAGACACCACTGCCAGTATCTGACGTAGACTCCATTTCTATATAGCCAGAAGGAAAACTATTCAAGAGCTGCACCAGTCGTGAAGCTAGTAGTGTGTTACGTGAAGTTAAAGCCCAAATAATATTTCTCTGGAAATCTCTCAGCCCAAAACGCTTTTTACCATTGTCAGTACTGATTACTCCATTTAAAACTTCATCATTCACATGCCTAGCACTTTGTTTAATCTTCTGGTTAATATTTTGATTAACCTTGATAATAGCTATTTGCTCACTGGTTAATAAACCTGAAGAAATTAGAGTCTCTACCTCTTCGTCTGTGATGACCTCAGGGTCAATGGCGAGCTGTACAAACACATTCTCGGCTGCCTTAGCATACTCTTTCTTATCAGCCGCACTCATACGATCAGCTGAGGCTGTCCTAAATTTGTCAATTATACTGGACAGTTGACCTTGACTAAGCCTTTGACTAGGAAATTCGATAGTGTCATCAATGGCAAACTGCAATGTACCTTCAGCCATTCTCTGGTAGTCACCCAAATTACTCTCAATAGTATCAAGAGCACTTGCAATACCTGTTGCTACGGTACGATTTAGAGCTCCCTCAACAACGCTTTTTATATGTCCTGTCGTGGCAGCAGTGATCTGGTGCTTCAAATTCTCATCAGTTGTCGCATCAAGGAGATCAATGATATGAGGCATACTTTTTTCCACAACATCATTTATCATCTCCTGAATAGGTGGTACAATCACTGCAAGTACTGATGTCTCGCTAAGAGCAGCGTTAGCCACCCCTTTAATACTGCAGGCATCAGCTCTTATGCTACGGCGAATAGCACCCAAACTCTGCCTGATAACCACTGTCAATCCTTTGGTTACATCAGGAATCATTGCCTGAAGAAAGTCTATTTGAGTGTCTTTATTTGAAGTTGGCAATACATCAGGAGTACTTACTGTTTTACTCATACTAACTGGAAGCTCTTCTTCCAGTGGTTTTACTACAGGTGTCACGGAGGATGAGGCACATACCTGAGTTAGCGCTTTATCAAATGCTGTAACATATTCATTATTAGAGTCAGTGAGGTAAGTCTGTGAAGGTTCTTGGGCTGCTAAATTTAGTTGTTGACCGGTTTCTTTAACTTCCTGATCTGCAGTTATCTCATGAGCAACCAATTCAAAATATCCATCTATTCTCTTGTACTCATCAACGGCTTGCTGGGCTATTAATAGCTTTTCTCTAAGAACGCTATTTGTTGATTGCCCAGCTATTTTTACTGATTGTTTGATGTATGCTTTGGCTGTATCTACAATTTGCTCATTATATCGGCTAGCCATATTTGGAGACCAAATCAGAGCTGTTTTCAATATCCTATGAAATACTAGAGCCATTGGTTCTATGTAATATTGGCGTTCCTTAACATTAGCTTTTATAAATTCAGTACAAATGACCTCTGCTACAGGTTCAATAATATTATTATATGCTGACTCTAAAGTGCGCGGATTTTTAACACCCCATTTTATAGTAGCGGCAACTAAAGTTGACTCAACTTTAGTCAGGCATTTAATAACTGCCTCCTGAAGTTCATTGAGAACTTCATCCATATTCCCATCAGCTAATTCTAGGGAATCTGTCATTAGGTGAAGGAAAGTATCATTTAAAGCTTCATTAATATCAGGATCACTACCTATACAGGCCTTAGCCTTACTTATTACTTTTGTAAGCTGGGCAATCCATTTGCAGAGAAACTCTTTTACTTTAGGAATAAGAAATGCCTCAAAAGTTGTTTCCCAACTTGCATCACCGGTACTCTCTTGATCTGGCGATGAAGACAGGGCTCCAACTATAGAATGAGTTGCCCACGTAAGCTGGCTGTAGATTTCCCTGACCCCAGGCTCACTTTCAGCCCAGCCAGCCAACCACTTAAGGTTTTCTGCCAATACGTTACTCAGTGACTCAACGGCATAATCTCTTATTACAGGTACCAGAGCATTCGTAATCTTATCAACGGAGAAGTGATATTCCATGGCATCCGCAAAAAGATCATCTACATCAATCTCAGACTGAGTATAAACTTCAGACGGAGCATCCAAAAATTCATCAATTTTTGAAAGGTCACCAATGTGTGAGTGGATAGAAGCATTCGTTTGAATGAGTCGTCTTACTGAATAGCTCACAGCTTGGCTGATTGCTTCATCGCTAATCAGGCTTTTGATAAATTCTGTAACTTCTGATTCTGCACTATCAATATGGTCTGCCGACCATTTCAGCCCACAAACAAGTTCCCGGGCAAGTGCATGAACCAGCTCTCGTTGAACCTTTGAGTTAGAAAGCATCACTAACATGGCTTCCTGCCAAACACTACAGGTGGCCAGTTGAAGACCACCGACCACCATTTGCGCAGCCTCCCCTGCAACACCAAGAGCATAGTCTTTGGCTTTAAGCATACCTTGACCAGCTTCACCTATAGCCCAATTGGCTCCAGACCACAATTGACTCTTCCATCCAGCTGGCTCGTTGGTTGAACCGTAATTTACCTTAATCTGTTCCTGATACCTGTTGTTTCCAGCGCATGCATCGACCAGAGAAGTACTTGATGACATCTCACCACTATCAATGAAGCTAGCGGTATTCTTCACATTACCTGTATCCTGAGTAAACTGTGATTGTTTTGACTCAACGGCTTGAATACTCTTGCTATCAAGCCTTTCTGAAGATAAAGAATGGCTATTATCAGTGACTGAACATTCAAGATGCCCTGTACCAACCGGCACTGCTTCTACGCGAGGCTTGCTTTTTGATGGATTGAGCGGCTCTGCTGCATAAAGACATGCTGGCAAACTAAGGGATTGAAAAATGGTAGGCACCATAATGTCCATTGATAAGTAAGCTACTACCCAATGTCAGTATTTACCGTGAGTTCGTCGCTTCAATTTTGGTTACAGCCACTTGGATTTTAATGACTGGAGGCATAGTGATGTTTTTTGAAAAGTGTCCAATGGCTACTTTGGAGCCTTTGCCAGCCAATGACAGTACTCAAATACCTCTTTCTCTGTAACATGAATATGTACAAAAAGGCCGGAGTCTGCATAGCTTAAGGATTATCTTGTCGAACTCACGTTATTTAAGAACCTCACCATGAACATTTCCTGTATTCGTGTAGCTTTCAAAATGACTTATAGCCATGCTAGTTGGCAAGGTAATAATCAAATAACAAGTCATATCTATCTGGTTTAAATCTGCTGACAAAACTGCAGACATTTTTTCAATATGCCTTACGACCGTTAGAAAATAAAAAAAGAGGAAAGTTCCATGATATTTGACCATGAGCTGACATATCTGGGTGAACAGGAAGAAAAGGAATGTAAGCCTGATAGAGATTTTGGTGCAATAGCAAGGGAACCACACCCATTGAGGTTGAACTGAGAATACAGCGGGAACACGCTGGATTACTTTCTCTGGGTGTAACTGCGATGTCTGACTACGACAGAACAAACAAGCGGGTCAGTTGTCTAGAGGTATTGTTTCTGACGTAATTTCTCCTCTTACCGTCGCTACCAGTTACCGTCGATTGCTGCGGCTTATCATTGGCTTGCTTATCCAGACCCCCTTGGAGTAGGATACGCAACACTTTGTTGCCTTCAGTCTGAAGTATAGCCATCTATGGTGCCATGTTCTTGTTGGAGAGTTGATTAAAGGTGCTGAATGATAGCGTCCAAATGATCACGAGCTGGCGAGAAAAATGAATAATATAGGGTATTGGAGTAGGATGCGTTCACAAGAGACGGTGTTATGGAGTTATTGGTTTGACGGCGTTATATCACCATAAAACCGTTTCTTTTGCGTTACCGGATATATCGAAAACCATGATGTTTGAGCGGCTGCATTAGTGTATCAAAATAACCTCACTCAATGTCTTTTACCGTTTGAACAGTGAGATTCATGGAAATATCAATTGGGGCGGTTAAAAGCAGGCATGAAGTAACGGTTAAATATTGCCTTATTATCCACTTCTACGGGCTCCTCAGATTGAGGTATTGGGAATGTTTTATGGCGGCCTCAATTCATTGATAACACTGTTTTTTATATTACTAGCTTAGCTCTATATTCGCCGTTGTCTTAAGCAGTTCCTCTACCTGTTTGGGTGTTTTGATGAGCTGTGTGTTCATTATGATTTTCATCCAGTAATCATGTGCGGGAGTTCAGGAATCACAGAATTATTACACGCTGGGGATAACGCTTCCATTCAGGCTCATTTCATATTGGAAGAGGCTGATGGTAATGACTTTCTGTCTGATAGTCTATGCTGCTTTACAGTACAGAGTAAGACATAAGCTGATTCTTTCCAAATCAGAAGAAAAATCCGTGCTAGAACCACACAGCCATATGGGTATTGTTCTGTTTCTAGGGAATTAATGAGTTAACGATCAATAATCGGGAGCGCCATGAGGTTGGCTTGAAGGAAAGACAATGGGTGATCATCCAAATTTCAGGTGTTTTTTACGAGTAGGGATATTCCTGATAGAGGTGGTGAAAGACAGTTATGAGTTTTGTGTAAATTGGTTGGCCATGCTAACACGTATGTTACTGACTAAGCTTGGCATAAGGTTTAAAAAAAATAAAGAAATAGGAATGGAGTCCCAAAATGCCTATTGATAATAGTAATGATAAAATTGGCTTAGACCCAGCATTTTGGTATAAGCCGTCGTCTCTACACAAAAATGAGGCAGGGGAAAAAGAAAAATCTTGTGTAACAAACAATGCCTTCTCAGTGGAAGTTGTTGAGGTCGAGGTTTGTCCAAAAACTCCTTCTATTTCAGAGTCCAACGAACGGTATTTTGATAATGGCCATAGAACGTACTCTCCAGTATCAGCACAACCTGATCATGTTTTAGATAGTGAAGATGACGAAGATGTATGTTTTGATGGTGAAAATTTGAAATCTGATCAGCCTCTAGTTGTAGATCAGTTGGGCTTTTTTGACCGTATATGGTCAGGTGCTGTTCGTGGTGCTGAGTGGGCAGGTCGCCGTGTTGAGGCTGTCATGGATAATGCAGTTAAGCCGGTTATTAATAAGATTGTAGAAAAGCATGGAGATATCAAAGAGGCTGGTCAACAGTTTGATGAAAAAACTCATGTTGCAGAGGCTATCTATCGAATCGTCGCTTCGTACCTTACTGGGCGGGATCCAGGTCAAGGTCAGAGTGTTATAACGGTTAGTAATAAAGCGCAGGCACTGGAAGCTACTGCCAGACTACTTAATGTTCTTACAATCGGTTTTTCCGCTAAGGAAGGGGTGCATGCCTGCACACAGGATGACGTTATCCTTGATGAAATCATTATTGGTGATGTTGTATTTAAAAATGTCAAGACCAGAATAAGAAGACTAGAAAATGGTGATATTAAAATTGATGACCTGTCATTTCATTTAGTCAAACATAAAGAGGATCCGTCTTTAACTTCAGGTTATGGCAGGGGAAGTGTCAAACCAAAGTTACATGAGATGGTTTATCTGAAATTGGAGAATGTTAAAATCTCCTGTCCTCTGCCTTTCGATAGAGAAAAGCAGGCTGCAGCCGTTGCTGCTGCTGTATTTATGAGACCTGAACAGGCAGCAGGAAGTTTGTGTGAAGCTTTTTCCCCTGAACAGGTCAGTATTGAAATTGGACAGGTCGAAGGCACGGCTAGTGTAGGTTGGCTGAAAAGTAGTACAGCTGATGGGGTGGGCCTTCGTCTGAAGAACACCTTATTGAAAGTTTATACCAATAAAGATGGTTATCCTAGTCTGACTCCTGCAATTACCGTCATGCTTGGTAGTATCATTGGTGGTGTAAAAAGTGATGGCATAATTTCTCGTGTAAAAGCAAAGATTGACATAGATGAAAATCGCTCTGGGATAATTGATACTAAAGTGACGATTGATCTATCTAAAATTAGCTGGTTTTTAAAGCCTTTTGGTAAGGTAACAGTTTGCTTTAAATCAAAAGTTCATGATGGTATTGCTTCACTGAATGGTTTTGACGAAAAAATCTATGTGCCCATTGGTAATGGTAATCGATTAGGGCGTTTCCTCGTTAAAACGGTACTTAAGAATACATTGACGTCGCGCCTCTCAGGTCTGACAGTCAAAGATGGTAAAAATACCATGAAGCTGCAGCTATCTCTCCTGTCTGAAGATGGCGTGTTTGGCCGCTTCCCAAAATTCGTCCATTTTGTAAATGGCCTGCTTGGCAAAAACCCTATTGACATTTCACTTCCAGTCTGTGGCCTCAGGCCAATGGAGAAAGGTCAGCAAGGGTTGGGCTACCTTGTGATTGGTGACGTGGGCAGGGGTATGCTTCCTTGTGCCAGTTCGCTTTATTGTAGTCGACATGAAGAATTACTACGAAATGCAAACGATGCACTCAATCAGCAAAAACTAGATGGATATGACTATGCTTTTGATGCAGTTGAAAAAATATTGAAGGAGGCTGAAGAAGAGAAAAAAAGATATAACTTCTCTGCAGAAGAAAGTCTTTACCAACGCATGCCTTTGCTTGCTGTTGCTGCATATGTAAATCATGTTAAAGCTAACTCTGAAGATATAGTTGCTCAGAAAAGGCTGTTGCGCTTATTGGCTGTTCTGACTGATGTAATGCCACATAAAGCTGTTCAATTAATTAAAGTAACCAGCGCAAGTCAGTTGTTCCCTATGGCTGATCAATCGAGTGAAAAATTAAAAGATCAGTACTTCTTGATCAGTTTACTTATGAATAGATTGGGAGAAGCTACGCTGAATAATATAAGCCAAGTGGAGTGTGAAGAATTTGATAGACAAACCAGAGTATTTAAAGACTTACTGTTTTTCTGGAGTAATAGTCAGCTGAATCCTGATGGAAGCATTCAGGATCTGGCTGATCCAAATACAACACCAGAAAAAGGAAAGGTAGTGTTTGAGCAAATAGCCAGCTGGCTAAAAGCACAGCGAGGGAATGTTGTATCACTTATTCCTGCGAAAGCCATTGGCATGTTTGCTCCAGTTGTAGGTGGTGTTGTTACGTCAGTTGCTGCCGTAACCGTATTAGCTCAGCAGCTCGATAAGTTAGGTCATTATGGGCCTAAAACCAATCTCGAACGGCTTGGTGTTATATTGAACCAGTATGAGGAAGCAGAGCAAACCAAACGGAGAAAAACTATAGAGGGGGAAACCGGGTTTTTGGCTCAGGCCGTGGGGTATGTGAGTGATTTAGCCAGTGCTATGCTTCCAAGGGTTGTAGAGCAGAGGACTCCGGAATATGAGTTCAGTAGAATAGCACTTGACCATTATCTCCATTTGGCACTAATTGAGGAGCACAAGGTTGTCGCTGGGCGTACCTGTAAGTACTGGGCTGATTCGAGATACTTATCGTCAGTGGGAGCAATGTGTAACTCTGGCCATTGCTCGACTCATGAAGCAGCTATGGCCGTTATGGGGAAAGAGCATTCTTTTTTCCACAGCAGGCTTGCTTACATCAGTAACCTGCTTGAGCAGACTGCCGGTGGACATGACATCGATAAGGTTGTTAGAAGCTTCTTTCTGGATGCGCCTGAACCATTGCTGCAGGAGATGGTTGAGTATTATACCAAAAATGCAGGTAACCAGTCTGCTAATCTGGCAGTACTGGAAGAATATGGAAATCTTAAGCGATTGGCCAAAGAGCTTGCTATCGAAAAAAGGCTGCAAATAGTTGAAGAAATGGAAGTTAATAACTCATCGTGGTTACTGCGTGATATGGTTCGTCCATGTCACAGAATGCAGGAAAACAGGGCAAGTTGGGACATCCTGAACCAAGTTGGAAAGGTTCGGTGTGATGCTCAAGTGCTTGCAATGGGTAAAACCGAGAACGAGCGAAAAGAAATTAAAGCTTGGAGTGATGATCAGAGTAAAGCATTACTCTCTATCTTGCCTCTGGAAAGAATGAGTGAGCAACTGTCACGTGCTAAAAGTGTGAGTGACAATATGAGGCATTTACATGCACATAAATATTTTATGGCTTCTTTTCAGAGAGATGAGCTTGAGGATGTACTGTGCACAGCATATGGAATGATTGCAGAGTACTACCCCGAAAAAGTGGTGCCTGGAGTGCTTGATCGTCAGCATGAAAACAGGCTGCTTTGTATGCTTTCCCATCGGGCAAAAGAGAGCGACAAGGTTCGTGAATTGTTACAGACCCATCTTCTCTGTCGAGTTGTTCTGGATAAAACTGGCCATTTAATTGAACCAAGAGGAATAGTGTCCTTTGAAACCTATCTGAAAGGCGTTGTGGGCGTCTTGGCTGGCTATACAGGTATGATTGAGATATTGCCTTTGGGAGGGCCATTGTTATTGAAAGCCATAGGTGCTGGATATGCGGCCAGTTTTGGCCGTGACGCAACAGATGATCAGTTAATCTGGGTTGACCAGCTTTCCAATGTGCTTTCTGCTGGGAAAAACAAGATATGGTCTCTGGTTGCTGGTGACAATGGGCATGTGAGTTTTGAAGCGGCGGTTGCAGATGTTTACCAAGGGCTTTCTGAAGTTTCTGAGGAGCTAGAAAATTACTCTTTGGATAGCCCGTTCGCGCTACCGCCGCTAAATGAGCATTCATTGAAAATGAGTCTGACAAATCAGAATATGGTTAGCATACTGCGCAGTTCTTTTGAAAACGACATAACTGATGATCAAATGTTACAATTGATTGCACCATATACCGGGTTGGAGCGCGAACTTCTGGAGGATGATGAGGGGATGAGGACTAGTTTTGAGTTACAAGAGGCAATGTATGACGCCGATGATGCCACCTCAAATCCACTGAAAGAACCTGAACCTACTGCATCTCGATCAGTGGAAATACCAAAAAATGTTTCGGGGGTTGTTAACTGGTTGAGAGATGCCGCAGCAGTAGGTTAGGCAACAGAGGCTATCGCATAGATACAATAAGGCTTATAGTCTGGTGAGTTATCAGGCTTACCTGATTAATGCTGCTTACGAAGCAGTACTTCTGAGATGCGTGATGTTCTACTTTCCTTACTTTCTAGGAAAGTCGAACATTCCTTGGTTTTCAAGGGCTTAAGCCAATACGACCATATGACCAAACTCTGTAAGACTGAGAATAACGCCAAACTTACACGTTGATAGTCGGCGGATTAAGCGTAATTATGTCGCTCTAACGTACACTATTTCCGCTTTAACTCTTGGTAAGTCAGGATTTTAAACTTTCATGGACTATAAAAAAGGCGAATATTTCATTATGAGATATAACTTGGATTATATGATGAGTTTTTATAGTGGGGGAAAACCGTCTCTGTTGAATAGTGCAAGTAGTCGTAACCGTCTATATATGATTTTCCACTCTGAGAATGCAATTTTTTTGATTTTAAATTTGGCAGCACTGTCGTATCAAAAGAGCCGCACCCAGCGGAAATTGATTACCTGAATTAACGTGAGTTCGACTAGATAATACCTTACGCTACATAGGTTCAAGACGTGTTGTACATATTCATGTTACAGTAAAAGAGTGATTTGAGTACTTTATTGGCTGGCAAAGGCTGCGAAGGATACACTGTGCACTTTTCAACAAACATCAATATGACTAAAGCCATTAAAATCCAATGGCTGTAGCCAAAATTGAAGCGCCGAACTCACGTTGAAGTATGAAAAATAATGGGGGTGGTTACCTTGCTATGGTGCCACATTCATTAATTCTCCATGATTACGAAGGCGAGAGCATTCCTTATGGAAGTTCCAATACGCCTGCCAATTTTCACTTTAATTCAGTGAACGTAGCTTCAACACAGCCTATGCCATTTGTAAACCAAGTTCCGGTTAAGATGCCTACTGGCATTGATCAAATGGCGGCAAGCTCCCTCAATGACTCCACTGGCAATCGGATAGCCAGCATCCAGCCAGTGCCTTGTCATAGCAGAGCCTGTGGCAGTTTTTTGAAGATAGTCTGCACACTTATCAATGGCCTCACGTTTTGTCAGACCTATCTTGCTCGCACTTTGCCTGATTCCACGGGCCATCTTGTTAGACTCTTCCCTGAGTATCTTCATGGATCGTTTTGCCTTCCAGCGTTCAATAGTTTAATTCCCATTGTCGTGTAAGTAGTGACCGGTTTTCCGCAGATATCCAAGTACATGAATAAAGTCCATGATGATGGTTGCCTTAACTCCTTTCTTTTGCATAATCACGGTAATCAGTTTCACTGATGAGGGTGTCAATCAATAACAATGACCAACCGCCGTTTTTGTTCCGGATCTAGCCTGAGCGTTTCCTTGAGAGTTTTTTCTATCATGCCTCTCGCCTCTCTTGCTACACTGACCAACACTATCTTATTCTTGGCTGGAGGACGTAATTTAACAACTTTGTCGCTCTTCCGATCCATACTCATGACTGATTCTGCCGTTCGTGTATTTGGTTTTACCGTATAATCGGTGGCCACCTGTGCTATTCGTTTGCGACTTTTTCCTTTCCCGGACTGAGCCTAGTTTGCAGTTTATGCTGACTCTTTTGCGCGTTCCTTATGGTTGCTTCCCTCAATCATTCTTGGCGTATAACCAAGCTCGTACCGTCAAAATTGAGGATCTGCAGGTCTTCTATTTGCTCAATCCTTACATTGCGTTGTTCGTAAAAAGCCTCAAAGTCTTGAGCCGTATCCGCTACCAGTTGCATAGCTTGTTGTTTCCCAACAATACTTGGTAACTCTGACTATGTCGTTTAATTGTTCGATCACAAGAGCGATCCATCACGTCACTTACAATTTTTTCCTCATGCCATCAGAGTACTTGTAGTATTGAGGTTCAACTTAGAATCTAGCAGAAACGCGCTTGATTGCTTCCGCTGGCTGTGACGCCTGACTACGACAGAACCAAACAATAGGTCAGTTGTCGGGAGGTATTTTTCTAACGTAATTGTTCTGCTCACAGTCGCTACTCATACCGACGATTGCTGCGGATCATCATTGGCCTGTTTATCCAGATACCTTTGGAGGCGAAGGGCAACACTTCGTTGCCTGCAGTATTGGTATAGCTCTCCATGGTGTCATGCTCCTGTTGGATAGTGGATTCAAGGTGCTGAATGATAGCGTCCAAGTGATCATGAGCTGGTGAAAAGAATGACTAATTTATGGTATTGGCGTAGGGTGCGTTCACAATAGACGGTGTTATGTAGTTATTGGTTTGACGACGTTATATTACCATAAAACCGTCTCTTTTTCGTTACCTTCTATATTGAAAACCATGATGTTTTAGTGGCTGCATTGTCGTATCAAAGGAACCACACCAAAAAAGGATATATTGAATATCTGTGAAAAGCCGGTCATTGCTTACACGACAATGGTGATAGGGCTATTGAAAGCTGAGTGGCAGAACGGTCCCTGAAGATACCAAAGGGATAGTCTGATCAAGCTGACAAGGTAATCAGGCAAAGTGCGAGCAAGAGAGGTTTGACAAAACTGGAGGCCATTGATAAGTGTGCAAATTAGTTTCAAAAAAACCGTCCTAGGCTCTGCTATGACAAGGTGCTGGATGCTGGCTGTCTGATTGCTAGTGGAGTCATTGAGGGAGTTGCCGCCATTTAATCAATGACCGTATGGATCTAACTTAGGCAAAGTGGAGTTTGCAAGAGGTAGAGGCTGTGTTGAAGTTACGCTCTCTAGATTCAAGTGGAGATTAGCAGGCGTATTGGAACCTCCATAAGGAATGCTCTGGCCTTCGTAATCATAGCTGACTAATGAATGTGACGTCGTAGCAATGGAACCACACCCATTGCGTTTCAGCATGGTCACCAGTTCCCGGGAAAAGGAGCTGAAACTCTGGGTTAGGCTCTAATTGATACGACAATGCAGCCGCTACAACATCATGTTTTTCGATATATCAGGTAACGAAAGAGAGACGGTTTTATGGTTATGTAACGTCGTCAAACAAATAACTCCATAAACCGTCTATTGTGAACGTATACTGCGGCAATACCCTAGATTATTCATTCTTCTCACCATCTCGTGATCATTTGTACGCTATTATTCAGCACCTTGAATCCAATCGCCAACAAGAGCATGGCGCCGTAGAAAACGTGGGTTCGAGTGGAGCCACAGCCACTTAGCTATCTTTTGGATACCAAACCAGAGATAACGAACTGGAGGATCCCGGGTCTATTGGCATGGTATTCTTTATGAGGATGTTTTCTGCATACATCCCCTTATTACCATCTTACCTAAGCATCTTTCGCGTCTAAACTGATGACCCCATTTTCCCTTGAAGTAGAAGGTGCATCATGGGCAAGAACAAAATTTGGTTTCAGAAAGGTATGCGCCTCGTGGAGTTCTTTCAGCAATATGGCTAGGAACAACAATGCCGTGCCTAGGTTTTCAAATGGTGGTGACCGAATGGGTTTGAATGTCCTCTGTGTTGTTGTCGGAAGTATTGCACCCTAAAAACACGTGGGCTATGCCAGTGCAATAGCTGCCGTCACCAGACATCATTGACCAGTGGCACCATTCTGGAAGCTGGCACACTTCCCTTTGCCACTTGGGTTATAGACATGTTTTTAATGACTCAGACCAATAATGGCATATCGGCTATGGAGCTCTCGAGACAGCTAGGAATCTCTTATAATGCTGCTTGGCTCTTGAAGCACAAGCTTATGCAGGTAATGAAGGAACGTGATGACAGCCGTCCTCTGCAGGGACATGTTCAGATGTATGATTCCTACTGTGGTGGTGAAAAACATGGAGGCAAACGTGGAAGAGGTTCTGAAAACAAACACCAATTTGTTGCCGCCGTGCAAACCAACGAGGAAAACTATCCGCTGTATATGAGTTTCAGCAGGGTCACCAATTTCCGGGGAAAGGCGCTGGAACTCTTGGCGCAAAAGCATCTCGGTGATCATACCTGCGGTGTTGTCAGTGATGGTCTCGGTGCATTCACAGGAATAGCAGATGCCGGACACCTACATACAGCAGTGGTGACAGGTGGTGGTCACGAATCGATGGCTAATGAGTTGTTTACGTGGGTCAACACCATGATCTGGAACGTCAAAAATTCTCTGAAAGGCAGTTACTAAAATATTAACCAGAAGTATCTGCCAAGATACCTTGCTGAATATTGCTATCGATTCAACCGGTGCTGTGATTTGAAAGCAATGGTATCAAGTCTTGGTTACATGGCTGCGCGAACTTGCCATATGGCAGCAAGGCTCCTTAATCTGGTTGATGAACAGTGGTAATCAGGTAACATTTTAATCACAATGGCATAGACAACTAATTCGTCATTCAAAAAAGACTGCAGTGATATCCAGACTATCGCTAAGTGAAATCATGACCATCATCATCTATTTCCATCAGAGTGCCTTTTGCAATTTAAAGTCTTTAAAATTCAATGGATCTAACCAAAATTGAAGCGTAGAACTTTCGTTAGAGAGCTATATTCAGACTGAAGGCAACGAAGTGTTGCGCCTTCTCCTCCAAGTGGTATCTGGATAAGCAGGCCAATGATGAGCAGCCGCAATCTGGGTAACTGGTAGCGACGTTGAGCAGAGACACCACGTCAGAAAATATACCCCAAGACAACTGACCAGCTTGTTTGGTTCTGTCGTAGTCAAGCGTCGCAGCTACAGCCAGCGGAAGCAATTCAGTGTTTTTCCACTGGATGCTTAGTTAAACCTGAATACTGACCAGTACTATGATGGCATGAGGGAAAACATTGTCAGCGATGTGATGGATCGCTCTTATGATCGAGAGATTAAACGACATCGTGAGAGTTGCCTAGGTATGTTGGGAAAACGTCAGGCTATGTAGCTGGTACGGCTTAAGACTTTGTGGCTTTTTACGAACAGAGCAAGGTTGGGATTGAGCAAACAGAAGACATGCAGATCCTCAGTTTTGACGGTAATGGCCTAGTGATGCGCCCATAATGGTTGAGGAAAGCAACTAGGAAGAACGCGCAAAAGAGTCAGCAGAAGCTGTGAACCAAGCTCAGTCCGGGAGAGAAGAAAGATAGCAAACGAATGGCACCGGTAGTCACCGTTTATAAGGTAAAACCAAATCCTCGAACGGCAGAATCGGTCATTGATATGGATCTGAGAGTGACAACGTTGTTAAGTTCCGTCCTCCAGTCAGGAATAAGAGAGTGTGGGTCAGTGTAGAAAGAGAAGCGTAAGCCATGATAGAAGAATCTTTCGAGGAAGAGCTTATGCGAGATTCGGAGCAAAAACGGCAGTTGGTCATTGTTATTGATGGGCATCCTCATCAGTGGAAACTGATTACCGTGATTATGAAAAATAAGGGAGTTAAGGCAACCATCATCATGGACTTTAATCTCTGTGGAAAGATGGTCACTGCTTACATACAAGGGGATGATGCCATTGAAGTTTGGTGGCAAAACGGTCCCTGAAGGTACTCAGTGGAGAGTCCGAAGGTAGCTAGGGGAATCCATCCGGCAGTGCGAGAAAGAGAGGTCCTCCAAAACTGGAGGCCATTGATAAGTGTGAGACTATTTTTAAAAAAACCGTCCCAAGCTCTGCTATGACAAGGCGTTTGATTCTGGCTATCCTATTGCAAATGGAGTCATTGATGGAGTTTGCCGCCATTTGATCAATGAGCGCATGGATATAACTGTGGCAAAGTGTAGTTTGTAAGTGGCAGAGTCTGTGTTGAAGCTACGTTCACTGGATTAAAGTGGAAATTGGCAGTCTTATTGGAACTTCCATAAGAAATGCTCTTACCATGCGTAATTATGGAGAACTAATGAATGGGGCTTCGTAGCAATGGAACCACATACGATTGCTTTTGCTGGCTGTAACCGCTACGCTTGACTATGACAGACCAAATAAGCTGGCAAGTGGTAGGAAGGTATTTTTTCTGACGTTATTTCTCTGCTCACCTTCGTTATCCGTTACCGACGATTGCTGAGGCTCATCATTGGTTGCTTATTTAAGTACTCTTGGAGAAGAAGGTGCAACATCGTTGCCTTCAGTCTGGATATAGCTCTATATGGTGGTATGCTCTTGTTGGAGAGTTGATTCACGGCGCTGACTGATCACGAGATGGCTAGAAGAATGAATAATCTAGGGCATTGGCGTAGGATGCGTTCACAATAGACGGTGTTATGTAGTTATTGGTTTGACGACGTTATATCACCATAAGACCGTCTCTTTTTCGCTACCTGATATATTGACAACCATGATGTTGTAGCGGCGACATTGTCGTATTAAAAGAGCCACCCCATAGTTAAATGGTGAATTGTGTCTGGTATGTTCGATCTGCGAATATTCTTCAACTGTTCATGTACGCTTTTTAGTACTGTCCGTTTCCGCTACATCACTTTATCAAAGGCCTTAAGCTATTTTGACTTAATATTGTTCCTAACTTTCGTTACCAAGTTCAGGCTTTTCTACTGCAACTAGGCTACCAACTTTTCAGATATATAGCCCTTATACCCATAAATCAAACTCGTTAACTATTTGATGAGATCTGGTACTGGGTTACGGTCATCGGTGTTAGCCGTTGTCAGGCAAAATGATAGAATTTCTACAAGATGGTTAATGATAAGGTGCAACTTTAAACCAAACTTCCAACCTGTAGATGTTTTCCTCCGTTTAGCCTTTTTACTGGGGACCTTGTGGCTGTTTATACTATGGTTGCCACAGACACCGATGGGCGTCGATTCAATTAATGACAGGCCAGTTGGTTGCCACATGCATTGAGACTTTAGATCAACTGTCAGTGGTATCAAATCCTGTTGCATGAGTTCTACAAAGCAATTGTAGGATACCATGTTCGGGGAATAGTCTGATTTATGTTGTGTGATCAGTAGCTGGTAATAGTGCTTGAAATTGCGAAACGCACTCTGAGAGGAATAGATGATTGTGGTCATGATTTCACTGAGCTATATTCTAGATATCACTGGAGGCTTTTTTGAATGACAGATGAGTTGTCTATGCCATTGTTATTCACAGCTTATACAGAAATCCTCCACATTACATAATACACTGACAATAGACACTGGAGTCTCCAGGGTGTTATCTCTGGTTTGGTATCCGAAAGATAGCTAAGTGGCTGAGGCGCCACTATATTTCAACATCTAACTCACATTAGGGTTTTGTATTTTTTGTATTTTTTGTATTTCGGATTAGTTTTGATTGCTATAATCGAAGATTGTTTTAGGGTTGATGTTGGATGAGCATTATTCTCAAAAAATAATTTTGGATGATGCGATGTGATGTTGGTTGGTCTCTGTTTTCAAAAAAAGTCCATTGTGGATGATTTTATGGTGTTAAGATTCTTGTTTTTGTCCTGAATAAAAAGATTCCTGATTACCACGGTCTCTCAGTCAGCTTGTGGAGCCTTGCTGGCATGGTCAAGTTCGCTCAGCCATGTAATCCTGCCTTGATACCATTGCTTTCAAAGCAAAGAGTCGGTTGAATAGATAACAATATTCAGCAAGGTATCTTGATCGGTGCGTCTGGGGAATATTGTGGTAACTGGCTTTGAGAGGATTTTTGACGTTGCCGATCATGGTGTTGACCAACGTAAACAATTCATTAGGCATAGATTCGTGACCACCCCCTGTGATAACTGCTGTATGTGGGTGTTCCGGCGTCGGCTATTCCTGTTAATGCACCGAGGCCATAACTGACAACACAGCATGGGTGATCACAGAGATGTTTTTGCGGACAGAGTTCCAGCCCTTTTTGCGGAAATTGGTGACAATGCTGAAACGCATATATAGTGGGTAGTTTCCTCGTTGGTTTGCACGGCGGTAACAAAAAAGTGGGTGGGTGTTTTCAGAACTTCTTCCCCGTTGCTCCCATGTTTTTCACCACTACAGTAGGAATTATCCATCTGCACATGTCCCTGCAGGGGACGGCTGTCATCCCGTTCTTGCATTACCAGCGTAAGCTTGTGCTTTAAACGGCAAGCAGAATTATAAGAGATTCCCGGCTGTCTCGAGAGCTTCATGGATGATATGCCATTCTTGGTATGAGTCATTAAAAACATGCCTAGTGTCCAAGATGGTGCCACTGCTCAATGATGTCTGGTGGTGGTAGCTATTGCACTGGTAGAGCTCACTGATTTTCATGATGCAATACTACTACCGGCAACAACACAGAGGATATTCAACCCCATTCGGCCACCGACATTTGAAAAACTGGTCCGGGGATTGTTGTTCCTAGCCACATTGCTTAAAGAACTCTACAAGGCTCATGCCTTTCCAAAACTGAAATTTGTTCTTGGCCATGACGCATCTTCTACTTAAAGGAAAACCGTGGCGTAAGTTTAGATTAGAATGAGGCTTATGTTGGATGGTAATCAGGAAAAGATTATGGTTTGGATGTTTTATTGTTTTATTGTTGTGTTTGATGGGTGGGTGCGCTATTGCTTGGGGTTTTAGCTATGTTGATCAGCATTCCATTGTTGGTTATGCCGGTTCTTTTGAGCTTTTAGATATATATGGTGGAGTTGGAAGGCTAGAGTACTCAGAGGGGTGTATTGATGGAAAGATTGATGAATGTAAAATTAGAATTTCTGTGCCAATAAAGGCTGAAGGTTATGATGAGCTGCTGGGCCCAGTGGATGGTTCTTCTTTCAGTTATTTGAATTACATGACCTACCTTGAAAGAACAGGGCAGTCCCTTTTTGTTGAATTTGAGGAGATTTTGGCAGATAGTGAGTCGGAAGTAGCTGGCTACAGGGTTAAATATTATACAGAAAGTAAAGTTAGACGATTCACAATAAGGCACGACTCAAGAGATCTTCCTAGTGTTTTGAAAAATAGTCCGTTGTTGTTTTTTTCAATTATGGCTGTCAATCAATCAAGGCTCGATTTGATGCTGTGCCCTGAGTTAGAAAGAAATATTTATATTACAAGCTTGGGGTGGTTGGGGTTGCGCCCGATTGATATGTCTCTTGCTGGGCGTGGAGGTAAGTATGGCTATCAGTATTACAAATTTCCAAAGGATAATGAGCTTTTTTTGGATCTGGGTGGTCCGTTTAGTATCAATAATATCTCTGATGGAGTTGGGTTCCGTTTTGTAAGTAATGATAGAACACAGCCACCTGTTCGCATGGTAACTGGTTATCATAGTGAGCAGAAAGATTGGTTCATCAGTCATATGTCAAAGGCTAGTACGCATTTGGTCTTGTTTATTAACCTTGTCTTTAGCGTGTGGGAAAACAGGTTTTCTGGAATCTTGGTAAGCTCGCTATTGTTGGTTGTGGAATTTCGTACCGGAGAGCTGCAAGCGTTGGTTAGAAGGCTATTTCCTAATAATCTCCAGTTTAACCAACTCTTTCAGGGAAGCCAGTTGTTAAATACGTTGAGATCTTTTGATAATGAGATGGAGTGACATTTGCAATTATCTGGTGAGGCAATCTTATCGCTAATTAACATGAGTTAGGCGCTTCAATTTTGACTATAGCCCGTGTATGTTAAGGGCTTTAGGCATATTGATGTTTTTTGAAAAGTACCCAATGGCTCCTTCTTAGCCTTTGCCAGCCAATAAAGTACTCAAATCACTCTTTTCCTGTAACATAAATATGTACAAAAAGGCTGAAGCCTATGTAGAGCAAGAGATTATCTCGTCGAACTCACGTTTATTAAGTGCTAGATTACCTATTGGACACTGGTTCAACAGTGGCATCAAAGACAAATATGATCTGGAAAATAGTGAGCAATCTGGAGTGCAGTATGCAGTTAGGCAGATATCTTGTAAAAGTCTACTTTTGAATGAGACTTCCTGTTATTTCATTTTTTAATGTAATCCCTTTACCTGATTACACTGTTCATCAGCCAGCTTAAGGAGCCTTGCTGGCATGGGGCAAGTTCGTGCAGTCATGTGACCCAGCCTTGATACCATTGCTTTCAAATCAAAGCGTCGGTTGAATCGATAACAATATGCAGCAAGGTATCTTGGTAGATGCTTCTGGTTAATATTGTGGTAACTGCCTTTCAGAGGATGTTTGACGTGCCAGATCATGGTGTTGACCCATGTAAACCACTCATTGGCTATCGATTCGTGACCACCACCTGTCACCACTGTTGTATGTGTGTGTCCGGCGCCAGCTATTCCTGTGAATGCATCTAGTCCATTACTGGCAACACAGTAGGTATGATTACCGAGATGCTAGGAGAAGGCGCAACACTTCGTTGCCTTCAGTCTGGATATAGCTCTTTAATGTAAGTTCGACGAGATAATACCTTGCGCTACATAGGCTTCAATCTGTTTGTACATATTCGCGTTACAGAAAAAGAGTGATTTGAGTACTTTATTGGCTGGCAAAGGCTACGAAGGAGCAATGGGGTACTTTTCAAAAAAACATCACTTTGACTACAGCCATTAAAACCCAAGGGCTGTAGCCAAAATTGAAACGTCTAACTAACGTTGATTTATGTTGTGTGATCAGTCGCTGATAATAGTGTTTGAAATTGCGAAAGGCACTCTGATGGAAATAGATAATGGTTGTCATTATTTCACTGAACTATAGCCTAGATATCATTGTCGGAATTTTTGAATGACAGATGAGTTGTCTATGTCATTGTGATTAAAATGTTATACAGAAATCATCCACATCACAGAATACGCTGACAATAGGCACGCTATTATCCAGTTCATTATATCTGGTTTGGTATCTAAAAGATAGCTAAGCGGCTAGGGCTCCACTGTCTTTCACCATTGAACTAACGTTCTCTACGGAGCCATGCTCTTTTGGGAGGTTAGATTCAAGGTGCTTAATGATAGCTTCCAAATTATCACGAGATGGTGAGAAGAATGAATAATCGCTGGTATTGGCGTATTATGCGTTCACAATAGACGGTGCTATGGAATTATTGGTTTGACGACGTTGCATCACCATAAAATTGTCTCTCTTTCGTTACCGTATATATAGAAAATCCTGATGTTTTAGCGGCTGCATTGTCGTATCAAAAGAGCCGCACCACAGTTGAGTTTGCAAGTGGCAGAGGCTGTGTTGAGGCTACGCTCACTAGATTCAAGTGGAGATTGGCAGGTGTATCGGAACTTACAGTAGGAATGCTCCCGCCTTCGTAATCATGGATAACTAATGAATGTGGCGTCGTAGAAAGGGAACCACACCACTGGGTTTTACCGTATAACCGGTGGCTCCCTGTGCCATTTGCTTGCGATCTTTCTTCTCTCTAGGGCTGAGCCTAGTTTGCAGTTTCTGCTGACTATTTTGCGCGTCCTTCTTGGTTGCTTTTCCTCAACCATTCCTAGCGCATCACCAAGCCCTTACCGCCAAAACTGATGATCCACACACAGGTCTTCTGTTTGCTCAATCACAACCTTGCGCTGTTCGTACAAATCCTTAAAGTTTTGAGCCGTATGCGCTACCAGTTGCATAGCCGTTGTTGCCCAACCATACTGTGGCAACTCTCACGATGGCGTTTAATCGGTCGATCATAAGAGCTATTCATTATATGGCTGACAATTTTTTCCATCATGCCATCAGAGTACTGTCAGTATTGAGGTTTCACTGAGCATCCAGCGGGAACACGCTGTATTGCTTCCGCTGGCTGTAACTACGACAGAACCAAAGAAGCTGGTCAGTTGTCTGTAGGTATTTTTTCTGACGTAATTTATCTGCCCACCGTCGCTACTCGTTGCCGACGATTGCGGCGGCTCATCATTGGCCTGCTTATCCAGATACCCTTGGAGGAGAAGGTGCAGACTTCGTTGCCTTCAGTCTGGATATAGCTCTCTATGGTGCCATACTCTTGTTGAGAGTGGATTCAAGGTGCTTAATGGTAGCGTCCAAATGATCACTTGCTGGTGAGAAGAATGAATAATTGAGGGTATTAGCGTAGGATGCGTTCAGAAGAGACGGTGTTATGGAGTTATTGGTTTGACGACGTTATACTACCATAAAAGCGGCTCTTTTTCGTTACCGGATATATCGAAAACCATGATGTTTTAGCGGCTGCATTGTCGTATCAAAAGAGACACCACCTATGTAGTTATTGGTTTGACGACGTTATATAATCATAACCACGTCTCTTTTTTGTTACCGGATATATCGAAAACCCTGATGTTTTAGCGGCTGCATTATCGTATCAAACGAACCACTCCAAAATCTAAACAGCCTAAGCAACCATAAAGTATTAATATGGTAGTTACGGCAAAAGAGCCAACGGCTCCTTTAAAGTCAGAGGTTACTAATCGTAACTCTGGTATTGGTGATATGGTGGATTATCGTAGTGTGTTCTATAAGTTTAGTAATTACCAATATCAGGTTGCGCAGGTTTGGCAGTCCGATATCAGCCAAATAGATAATTCTGGTTCGTTAGAGACCATTGAGACACAGATATAAGTGTGGAATGAAGAGAAGCTAGGAGAGTGGTAACCGGTGCTTGATTTCATAAAAGAACAGAAAGGTTTCTAATAGTGGTACAGTTTTTATAAGATAATTATAAATATCATAAAAACTCATGACTCATGGGCTTTTTTTACAGTGTATTTTTAACTATACAAATATTTTGACTGTTTTTTGACAATTAATTTTTAATAAAACCATTGTGTTGACTCTTATTTTTTTGTGTTCTTAGAAATAGCTAAAGTCTTTTAACTATATTTAATATTATGGCTAGAATTAAGAATAACGTTTATCAAAGGTTGTAAGGAGTAAATAAAATGGATGCAGGAAGAAGTAGTCAGTCTGATTTGGATATAGTAAACCAGGCTAAGCTTCAACAAAGTAATAAGTCTGATAGACAAGAAGAGTATAAAGGTTTTTTACCTGCACTGGCCAAAGAAGTTAGTGTTCAGCTTGATCATAGATTTAAAGGAGTGAAAGAGGGCTTAGATAAGAATTCTAAAGATTTTGATTATGTTCCTATGAAAACTAGAACTGTAAGGTTGCCAAAAAAGATTAAGGTCACACTTCAAAAGGCCAAGAAAACTTGGATTGGACAGCAGCTCGCACATATGTTCGGTAGTGCGAAGAGGAAAATCCATAGTCAAAACTGGAAAGAAGTATCAGCTACTAAAATGAACAATATACTAGATAAGATAAGTCCCTCTGCTAAAGAAGAAATGAGAGGGAAGTTAAATGAATACAATGAGGCTGTAAAGGAACGTAAGGATTTAAAGGTAGAGATGCGGAAGCTTGAAAGTAATTCTCTGAGCTTTAAGTATGATTACGGTACTGCTTTGGAAATGTGGAAAGCTGTAACTGGCCATGATATTCCTCATAATGATCGTTTGATTGTTGCTTTTCCTGACTCTGAAGATGGAAAACAGAAGAAGTATATTCAGTTATGTGCAGGCTCTGATGCTGGCAACTTGGCTAAAGCTAGAGACATAGGCCGAGATTTTGAAAAGGAACCTAGCTTTAAGCAATATCTTGCAGAAAGAGAGGAAATACAAAATATTAAAAAGTGCAGGTATGCGCTGATCGGCAAGCTAGAAGAGTTATCTAAAGATATTCTTGGTGTTGGCAAGGTTGATGCGGAGCAGCGTGCTAACATGAGAAAGGATGCTGCTGATGCACTGGCTATAGGTGGTAAGCTTGCTGCAGAGAATACAATTGAAGAGCAATCGGAGATTGATTACCAAAATAAGGGGGAAAAATTAAAATCTTGTCAAGATGATGTAGCGGCGCTTAAAATTGCACGCACAAGACTTGAACAAAATGTGGTCGAAGCACAGGCACAACTTGGTAATGATAAAAGCAAACTAAAAATTGTCAATTCTGATTTGGTAAAACTGCAAAAAGTTAAGGATCATGTTTCAGAACACGCAGCTAGCGCTTATGTAAATACTGATCAACTGGTTAAGGTTAAATCAGAGTTTGAAAATAATATTAGTGAGTTAGAAAACAGTCTGAAAGAATTAATGACTAAACTTGGTGACAGTCAATCCTTGATTAAGCATGGTGAAAAAGTTGTTAAAGGTGAAACAGCGGAATTGCAGAAGGTTTACAAAAAGGCCGATCAACTAAAAGCTCAAGAGGCTAAGAAACGGGATGCTCAGTTTAGAGCTCAAGTACAGGGTATTGATAAAGACTATAAGGAAGAAGAGTCAGATATTATAAAGGCTGTAACCGGTAGGCCTCCTAAGGTTAATGGAACTGAAAAAGAAAGTGTTAGCGAACTTGAGTCCCAGACAACTTGGTATGTCCCTGAGTTAGCTGGCCCAGACGATGTTCAATCGCGAGAAGAGTGATTCTTGTTTGATCTGATGATGGTAGACAAGCCTTAAGGCTTGAGGTTTTTTGTACTTGTGACAACATCCTCTACTTCAGTGGCCTTTCAAGGCGTAAATGCCATTGGCATTGCGCCAGTAGCCATGATAGTCCAAGCCATAACCAAAGACATAGCGATCTTCAATTTCCAGACCAGTAAAGTCTGCTTTCAGGCCATGCCGGGCTTTACGGTCGTGTTTTTTATCCACAAGAACCGCAGTTAGAACGTTGGCTGCGTCTTCTTCCTTGCAGAAGTTGACAATGGCATCCAGAGTGTGACCTTCATCTAGGATGTCGTCGATAATCAGAACGGTACGCCCTTTAATGTTTTGGCTTGGACGAACTTTCCATTCCAGTCGGCTGCCGGTCAGCTGATCCCGGTAGCGGGTAGCATGCACGTAGGAGGCTTCCATGGGAAACTGCATGTGAGTGAGCAGTTTGCCGGTAAGTACCAGTCCACCAGTCATCACGCAGAACACCAGAGGGTTGCTGTCAGCCAGCTTCTCAGTTATGGTGTGTCCCATTGAGGCGATGGCATCTTCAATCTGCTGCGCGTTGTAGAGGCAGTCGGCTTCATCCATCACTTGCCGGATATGGTCGAGATCAGCAGACATGCTGTGCAAACCTTGGTCGTATGATTGGCAACCTAGTGCTCCTACGTTCCGATAATTCGTTGGTCTGGCACGTAATGTACTCTGACACTCCAACAGTACTGTGTTCAGATTCTGGTCAAAAACTATTTTGACTCCCTCTAGGATAGGTGGAAACATTTTTTGTGAAACCTAGAGTAGGAAAAAATACCGATGTTATCGACATTGGGCAAATGTAAATGTCACGGTTATGATGGTTGTAAAAACCTGTTGTCAGGTCAGACATCCTGAGGGACAACAGCAAGGATTAGGCTGTAGGCACTGACTTATGGGCTTAGTCTCTTCGTGAAAAGGAGATGAGTCTACGGGTATAGGAACGAACTAGATATGAGTTGGGTGCGGTTCTTTTGATACGACAATGCAGCCGCTAAAACATCAGGGTTTTCGATATATCAGGTAACGAAAAAGGAACGATTTTATGATGATATAACGTGGTGAAACAATAACTCCATAACACCGTCTCTTGTGAACGCATCATGCGTCAATACCATAGGTTATTCATTCTTCTCATCAGTTCGTGATTATTGGAACGCTATAATTCAGCTCCTTTGTACTTTAATATCTGTGGAAACTAGGTCACTGCTTACACGACAAGGGGGATGAGGCTATTAAAAGCTTGGTGGCAGAACGGTACTTAACAATACTCATGGGAGAGTCTGACAAGGTGGGCCGAGGAATACGGCAGAGTGCTAGTAAGATAGGGCCTCCAAAATTGGAGGCTATTGATAAGTGTGCAGACTATCTTCAACAAAACCTAGCAATGCTATGCTATAACAAGAAGCTGGATGTTGGCTATCCGATTGCCAGTGGAGTAATTGATGGAGAATGTCGACATTTGATCAATGACCGTCTGGATCTTACTGGGGCAAAGTGGAGTTTGTAATGGGCATAGTCTGTGTTGAAGCTACGCTCACTGGATTCGAGTGGAGATTGGCAGGTGTATTGTAACTTCTATAAGGTAAGCTCTTGCCTTCGTAATCATGGAGAACTAATGAAATGGGCGTCGTAGCAAGTGAACTACCCCATATGAATTGTACTATCCCATTTTCAGCAAAATCGATAGTTGAAAGCTTTTGGGTGCGGCTCTTTTGATACGACAA